>NW_026512360.1:0-51069 GCF_027579735.1 Bombina bombina
TTTAAATGCAATCACATCAGGTTCAGCTTGTTGAGAAATGTTCCCTGAATCAGTAATTTCTCCCTCAGACAAAACCTCCCTGGCCCCATCAGACTGAGTTAGGGGCTCTTCAGAAATATTAATATCAGCGTCGTCATGCTCTTCAGTATCTAAAACAGAGCAGTCGCGCTTACGCTGATAAGTGTTCATTTTGGCTAAAATGTTTTTGACAGAATTATCCATTACAGCCGTTAATTGTTGCATAGTAAGGAGTATTGGCGCGCTAGATGTACTAGGGGCCTCCTGAGTGGGCAAGACTCGTGTAGACGAAGGAGGGAATGATGCAGTACCATGCTTACTCCCCTCACTTGAGGAATCATCTTGGGCATCATTGTCATTGTCACATAAATCACATTTATTTAAATGAATAGGAATTCTGGCTTCCCCACATTCAGAACACAGTCTATCTGGTAGTTCAGACATGTTAAACAGGCATAAACTTGATAACAAGTACAAAAAACGTTTTAAAATAAAACCGTTACTGTCACTTTAAATTTTAAACTGAACACACTTTATTACTGCAAATGCGAAAAAACATGAAGGAATTGTTCAAAATTTACTAAATTTTCACCACAGTGTCTTAAAGCCTTAAAAGTATTGCACACCAAATTTGGAAGCTTTAACCCTTAAAATAACGGAACCGGAGCCGTTTTGAACATTAACCCCTTTACAGTCCCTGGTATCTGCTTTGCTGAGACCCAACCAAGCCCCAAGGGGAATACGATACCAAATGACGCCTTCAGAAAGTCTTTTCTAAGTATCAGAGCTCCTCTCACATGCGACTGCATGCCATGCCTCTCAAAAACAAGTGCGCAACACCGGCGCGAAAATGAGACTCTGCCTATGCTTTGGGAAAGCCCCTAAAGAATAAGGTGTCTAAAACAGTGCCTGCCGATATTATTATATCAAAATACCCAGATAAAATGATTCCTCAAGGCTAAATATGTGTTAATAATCAATCGATTTAGCCCAAAAAAAGTCTACAGTCTTAATAAGCCCTTTTTGAAGCCCTTATTTACAATCGTAATAAACATGGCTTACCGGATCCCAGAGGGAAAATGACAGCTTCCAGCATTACATCGTCTTGTTAGAATGTGTCATACCTCAAGCAGCAAGAGACTGCTCACTGTTCCCCCAACTGAAGTTAATTGCTCTCAACAGTCCTGTGTGGAACAGCGATGGATTTTAGTGACGGTTGCTAAAATCATTTTCCTCATACAAACAGAAATCTTCATCTCTTTTCTGTTTCTGAGTAAATAGTACATACCAGCACTATTTCAAAATAACAAACTCTTGATTGAATAATAAAAACTACAGTTAAACACTAAAAAACTCTAAGCCATCTCCGTGGAGATGTTGCCTGTACAACGGCAAAGAGAATGACTGGGGTAGGCGGAGCCTAGGAGGGATCATGTGACCAGCTTTGCTGGGCTCTTTGCCATTTCCTGTTGGGGAAGAGAATATCCCACAAGTAAGGATGACGCCGTGGACCGGACACACCTATGTTGGAGAAATACTCATTTTTTGTTATTTATCACTCCTTGCAATTAAGAATTTTCATCTGAACCCTTTTACATATATATATATGTGATCTACAAATGAAAGTATGTTTGTTTATATCATGTTCATTTTCATTTACATTAAGATTGCGAATAGGTTCATTAGTGTTGTACTATATATATAAAATGATAGTGATAGGCATTGCATTTATTAATTAAAATCAATTACAGTGTTTGTTTTTTAATTGTTTAAGGGGCGGAGTATTACCCTTTAAATAGCACACCCTCTGAGAAGGGGGATATGTCTATGATTACGGCCAGGCTGGCCGAAACATGTTAGGCTGTGCTTGCTGAATTGTTTTTTTTTTTATCAGAGGCTCTGCTGTACAGGGTCTTTTATTGTGATATGACCTGCTGAGAATAAAGATTTGGATTTTTTACCTTATGACGACGCCTGGATATCATTTCATCTTTATTTCAATATTATTCGGAGTTTGGGGAGCTCCATTTTTCTTTTCCGGAGCGTCCGGTGACGTCATTTTCCAAGGACGGAGAGAGGGGACCTGAATTGCGGTGCACCCGGAAGTCATGTGATAGCGTTTGTCGGCATTTCCGCTGCTGTGGAGTGGAGGGCTAGAGATACGTACCTGAAAAGCTAAGCGGTCCGCTAAGAGGAAGGACCGGCGAATTGAATTAAAGAAACAGGACTACTACATCCAGGGTAGACGAATATTGCCCCGAAGAGTGAGTAGATGGTCAAATCTGTTTACATTATTCACGCTTCCTGTATGTTGCTGCCTCCATGTTGCCTGCTATTTATCGCTTGTGAGCTATCTCATTTTTGACTGTGCACCTTACATAATCAGTTTGATTGTTTTACCCCCCATCTGGCTGCGGGCTGTTTGAAGCCTTATAGGAAAGCTGATATCAGCACTTGGGAACTGTTTTTTCTGCTTTTTGATTACCCCATTTCGCGAGTGCTGTTGTTTGTTTTTTCTTGCTTTCCCTGGAATAAATGATATATATATTCTAATGAACACTATGACGTCATTAATAACAGCAGAGAACTCTGACTTTAATACGAGCAATGCCACTGAAACCTTTTTTTCACTATCTAAAGTGGATGATTTAGATCTACAGGGCCTTGAACTGGAGGATTTATTCGGTTTAGATGGGCCAGATGTACAACTTAGTGAACTCTTTTCACAAATGGAACGATTAAGGTTAAAAGAACAAAGACTTAAACTTGATACCTGGACTCTGAACAAATATTTGTTGCTTAGAATGATCCCAAGAGGTTTGCGTGTTTATAAATTTCCAACCTTTGAAACCTCAGACGAAACCTTCATTCAGGAGTGGAATGAGGTTTTGACTGAATGCTCACTACGTTTAATGCAATTACTTGTCAATTATAAAACTGTACAATTGGTAGTTGTAAGACAGGCAATAGAAGGTTTACAACAGGAGCTAAACAAATTTAGAGAGATAGATGGGTATGGGGTTTTGGATAAAACCTTACAAAACATTATTGAGACAAATAAAACTGAGATTATTCATGTTAAACACACTAAATATATTAGGGATAAAAATGACTATCAGAACAAGCAGGTTTTTATTTGGAAAAGGAAGAACAGAAAAAGAAAGTCAAAGAATTCTAACAAACATAACCAGCAGGTGTTAGATACTTTGAATGAAAATGCTCAAACTAAAACCAGTAAAAGGAAATTTAGATCTAAGGGCAAACATAGAGTAACTTTTTCTGACACAGAGCCAGAATCCACAGATGAAGATGGCTCATTATCAGCCTTCTCAAGCTCTTATGAAGAGAGTGGGGATTCAGACACAGGTATTACTGAAGCCATAAGTAATATGGCATCATCTGTAGCAGTTGATCAGGGTACTGCCTGTGGAAACACTACTAATAATGGGGATCTGGTGGTAAGATCTAAAACACAGGTAGATAAATCCAAGAATCCTATTAAGCCAATTTTGACAAATAAACAGCCACTAAATGTTGAGCAACATAGGGTTAAGGAGCAGGTTTTTCAGGTAGACACGATACAAACCAAAGGGGGAGGAGGGCAGAAAAAGCCCCAACCTCAGAGAGGGAGAGACAAATATTTGCTCAGGAAGACAACGATTCCAAAACAATAAAACAAATGGATGTGATTAATATTTCTTCACATACTTTGAGTGATTTGGAAACAAAGGTGCTTAAACTTGGTTTAAATTTCAGTCCAACTAGGAATTTTGATCTCTTCCAGACCATCCTTGATGTAAATAAGTTTGTAAGACAGCTTACACTTAAAAAACACTATTCAGAATCAGTTGATTCTGTTACAGATATGAGAACCAGGGATGGTCTGGAGGAGATACATCTCCTAAACTTTGAGGACACACGTAGTATGTTAACTCTAAGGACACTAGACAGCACTGACACACTTGATACTCCATATGAACATGCAAAAGGACAGCTTACTAACACTAAATCTAACTTTTATCCCATTCAAACAAGGGGTAAACAGTTGGAATTGTTCCATAAGCGTGTATTGGAGGACCTTACTGTACTCTCAGAGAATAATACCCATATTGGATCTAATCTCAATTTTAAAGAAAGGGAGGCTCTTAGGTCATTGCAGTCAAACAGTTCACTGGTCATAAAAAATTCTGACAAAGGTGGCAGCGTCGTTGTTATGGACAGAAGTTCATATGTATTGGAAGCACAACGACAACTGGGTGACTGCAATGTCTATGTGGAACTTTCCTTCAATCCCACTGCTAGGTTCCAGAGGGAGCTTATGTCATTGGTGGATGATGGTGTGGAAATAGGCATTTTAGACAGAAAAACAGCTACCATACTGAATGTAAAGGATCCTGTTTTGCCTATTTTCCACCATCTTCCAAAAATACATAAAGGCCTGGAAAATGTGAAAGGTCGCCCGATTGTGGCGGGGATAGGCTCTCTATTGGAGCCTATGTCAGAGTGGCTTGACACTTACTTACAGCCCCTTGTTAGGAAGTTACCCAGCTACATCAGAGACACAACACATGTTTTGAGGCTTATGGAAACGGTAGAACATTTGCCTAATCAAAAATGGTTGACTGTAGATGTGGTCTCTTTGTATTCAGCAATTCCTCATAACAAGGGGCTGGAAGCTATTAAATTTTTCCTAGATACTGAAACCGATCTAAGCGAGGTTCATAGGGGCTTTATTCTGAGAGTGACAGAATTCCTTTTAAGCCACAATTATTTTATGTTTGAGGGGGTTTTCTTTCTACAGAGGCGTGGAACAGCCATGGGGGCCAAATTTGCGCCCTCATACGCCAACCTATTTATGGGTTGGTGGGAGCTGTTCCACGTCTTTGCGGATGATAACCCTTTCATAAGTAATATATCTTTTTATAGGAGGTTCATAGACGATCTCTTGTTCATTTGGCAAGGAGATGAAAATTCTATAAACAATTTTGTGCGAACCCTCAATACAAATGATATGGGCATTGAATTTACACATAATTGTCATGCATCTGAGATCGTCTTTTTGGATCTCCTGTTAAGGTTTGATGGCTTAACTGGAAAGGTCAGTACTACATTACATCGTAAACCAATTGCAGGCAACTGTCTCCTGCATGCACACAGTAACCACCCTCCACATGTGTACAAAGGTATAGTCAAAGGGCAGTTCCTGAGGGCACGAAGAAATTGTAGCCTAGACCAAGATTTTGAAAAAGAATCTAAAGATCTAGTGTCACGTTTTGTGGAGAGAGGATATAATAGGAATATGGTTGATAAGGTGTCCAAGGAAGTTGCTACTCTGGATAGGGGGCAAATGCTTGGTGGGACCAAGTGGAGACCTGAACGTAAGGGTCTAAAATTTATCACCAAATATTCGAATCAATTCTCTGAAGTTTGCAACATTGTCAAAAAATATATGCCCATTTTATATGGGGATGATACCTTGAAGCATATAGTTGACAAAGGTTGTGAATTTATATATTCTAAAAACTTGACAATTGGTAACATGCTCTCACCTAGCATGCTCCCAGACCAAGGTCCACGGAGTTCATGGTTAAATACTATGGGGACTTACAAATGTGGTAAGTCTCTTTGTAAACCATGTAAATACTTAAAGCAAGGGAATGGCTTTGAATCGTATGTAACTAACGAATCATTCACCACTAGGGGATGTGTAAAATGTTCTTCAACATTTGTAATCTATTTGGTTGAATGTACTCAACATAGATTGCAGTATGTTGGGTTAACTACCCGGGACATACGCACTAGGATTAAGGAGCATTTGGGATATATCTCAAATGATATCCATTGTTCGGCACTCTCCAGACACTTTATTGAAGTACACGGGAAAAATGTTGATATGTTTAAATGGAACGCAATTGAAGCGATTTGCAAGCCACGAAGAGGGGGCAGCAAACAAAAAATACTTGAAAGACAAGAAATCTATTGGATCCATAGACTAAAAACATTGGTCCCGTGTGGATTCAATTCACAATTTGATGTAATCAATTATTGGGAATGACCCATTTATAATTATAAGCTTGAGTAGAGACCTGGTTTGATACTATATGTTGATATCCTTTATTTAAGTCAGTGTAGAGCAAATTTGAACAATAGGATTTCAAATGGATTTAACATATAAACATATGTCTTTATAATTTAGATATCTATGATAGAAGGAATATTGGATTATGTACTTTGTGCTAGTCTTTAGCATTATAGCTATTGTGTGATACTGGGTTATGTTTTCATGTAATTATGAATAGTATCATGCTTGTATGATATGTCTTCACTAAGTAGACAACTATAAGCAATCAGTTTAGCACTATATATTGCAACTAATCTAAGCACATAGTATATATAGCACAGAGGTGTCAGCTAAAGTATTGATAGCACCTCTGTGCTTTACCATTCCTCCTGTATTAACCATGAGTCTCCATTTTCTGCTAATTAATTATTTTGTTTATCATATTTGTGATCTACAAATGAAAGTATGTTTGTTTATATCATGTTCATTTTCATTTACATTAAGATTGCGAATAGGTTCATTAGTGTTGTACTATATATATAAAATGATAGTGATAGGCATTGCATTTATTAATTAAAATCAATTACAGTGTTTGTTTTTTAATTGTTTAAGGGGCGGAGTATTACCCTTTAAATAGCACACCCTCTGAGAAGGGGGATATGTCTATGATTACGGCCAGGCTGGCCGAAACATGTTAGGCTGTGCTTGCTGAATTGTTTTTTTTTATCAGAGGCTCTGCTGTACAGGGTCTTTTATTGTGATATGACCTGCTGAGAATAAAGATTTGGATTTTTTACCTTATGACGACGCCTGGATATCATTTCATCTTTATTTCAATATATATATATATATATATATATATATATATATATATATATACACATACATACATACATACATACATACACACACACAGTATATATATATATATATATATATATATATATATATATATATATATATACACACACACACACACATACATGTTGATTGGAGTAGCCGTGTTAGTCCAGAGATTTAGATATCAAAATAACAAGAGTATTGCATTGAGCAATGATACTTTTCTAATTGGTCTAACTATACATTTAGAAATGTATAGTTAGTCCAATAAAAAAAGTATCATTGCTCAATGCAATACTCTTGTTAATTTATATATATAACAGATAGAAACACCCAGCACTCACCAGCTAGCTCACATCTAAGATAAAATCACAACTGGAAAGGTTAGTCACCGCATCTGGCCAAATGGGAAAGCTCAGGCACCACGTCAAGGTCCTTTCCATTGCCTGAGTCCCTAACACAGCCATACTATCATGCGAGCTCACAAAGCCAAACAGACCGAGAACAAAGAAGGGGTGCACAGGTGGCTGTAATCACCCATAGAAAATACAAAACATGGAAGGGAACTGCACTCCAAGAACGGATCAGGTACACATCATGTAACTCAGCAACATCCAGCCCTGGGTGCTAAATAGCACTCCAAAAAAGCTGTGATGTCACCAGAGCCACAGGCAGTTAACCCCAGTCCGGAATGGGTGCGTTGTTTCTTTGTTCTCAGTCTGTTTGGCTTTGTGAGCTCGCATTGATAGTATGGCTGTGTTAGGGACTCAGGCAATGGAAAGGACCTTGACGTGGTGCCTGAGCTTTCCCATTTGGCCAGATGCGGTGACTAACCTTTCCAGTTGTGATTTTATCTTAGCTGTGAGCTAGCTGGTGAGTGCTGAGTGTTTCTATGTGTTGTATTACTTTTTATTTGTAATCCCCCTTGTTTCTTGCACCCATTCCGGACTGGGGTTAACTGCCTGTGGCTCTGGTGACATTACAGCTTTTTTGGAGTGCTATTTAGCACCCAGGGCTGGATGTTGCTGAGTTACATGATGTGTACCTGATCCGGTCTTGGAGTGCAGTTCCCTTCCATGTTTTGTATTTTCTATGGGTGATTACAGCCACCTGTGCACCCCCTTCTTTGTACTCAGTCTGTTTGGCTTTGTGAGCTCGCATGATAGTATGGCTGTGTTAAGGACTCAGGCAATGGAAAGGACCTTGACGTGGTGCCTGAGCTTTCCCATTTGGCCAGATGCGGTGACTAACCTTTCCAGTTGTGATTTTATCTTAGCTGTGAGCTAGCTGGTGAGTGCTGGGTGTTTCTATGTGTTGTATTACTTTTTATTTGTAATCCCCCTTGTTTCTTGCACCTATTCCGGACTGGGGTTAACTGCCTGTGGCTCTGGTGACATCACAGCTTTTTTGGAGTGCTATTTAGCACCCAGGGCTGGATGTTGCGCGCTCAGAGCCCAATATATAAAAATGCAAAAGTTTATTGGGACAAATAAAAACAAAAACGTCCTATGTAGGACAAGTTGTAATCCAGGTTGTGTTGCAGGTGCACGGAGCAGACATGTTTCGTGCTTGGATAGCACTTGTTCACTGCTTACCTGTGCACCTGCAAGAGCCTGCCTTTTAATTACAATATTTAAAGCAATACATCACAGATACAACCTGAATCTCTATCATTTTGAGTTTTTTAATATATGAAAACCTATCATATGTCATATATATAGAAAAAAAACTTTTTACACAATATAAATTATATATTTCATTTTATCTTTGAAGTTGATAACATATTGTAATAAAAAAGTTTTCCTTATATTATAAACAAAATATATGAAACATTAGAAGCATCATGCTTTCTGCCTGTCATGGACCATAAAACAGAGAATAAGAGTTTATATATAATATTATTGTATAGTATATAATATTTATCTATACAAATAAATCCAGGTCTCTTCTCTTGTTAATCCCTAGAGGATAACTTGTTTGTAAGGTCAAGATCCAGAATATTTCCCTTTTATCTAGGATCATTTCCCTATTTCCTCCTCTACTCCATATGGGTACAAAAACTATGCCCTGTACTGTCAAAGCATTAACATCTGAATTGTGTTGTTCTCTGAAATGTCTCGCTACTGGTGTATCAGACTTTTCATCCTCAATACTGCGGAGGTGCTCTAGAAATCTCTCTTTGAGAGGCCTAGTTGTTTTGCCTGTGTACTGCTTGAAACATATTTTACACGTTAGTAGATATACTATATGTGTAGTTGAACAATTTATTGTGAAATTGAGTTTATGCTGTTTTTGAGTAGCTGATGAGGTTATCACATCTCCCTCTGTCACAAAATTACATGTTCTGCAGATTGGCCTCCTACATTTAAAGAAACCTTTCCTTCTCTGTAGCCAATTTTTATTAGAGACAGGCTTTAGCTCTGAAGGTGATAAATAATTAGAGTTTTGCCTCTTTTGGGTATAAAATTACATCCCTCTTGCATAATTCCTTTTAAAATAGGATCTGAATATAATATTGGTATAGAATTTCGCACAATATTACATATCTTATTATATTCCAAACTATAGTTGGTAATGAATTTTAGTTTGTTGTGATGCTTATCAATACTTTTTTGTTTCTTCTTGCATAGGAGTTGCTCTCTAGGTATATGATCCACAGTGTTTTTAGCTTTAGTTAACACCTCATCTGTGTAACCTCTGTCTTTTAATCTCTCTAGGGCAATATTTGCATGTTTTTGATACTCTCTGTTGTACAATTTCTTTTAAGTTTAATTAGCTCCCCTTTGGGGATAGCGTCGAGGATGACAGGAGTCATATTTCAAAGTGGTATTACCAGCTGTCGGTTTCCTGAATAATGTGGTGTTAATGCTTTTTGTATTTTCATCAATAAAATTGGTCAAATCAAGAAAGTTAATGTTTGTTGTGCTGTGCTCACTTGTGAATTTGATACCACAATCATTGATATTTAGATATTGGCAGAATTTCTCAGCCTCTAAGCTATCTCCATCAAAAACAAATAGAAGATCATCTATGTATCTAAAAAATGATACAATTTGTTGTCGATATGGATTTTTATCTCCAAAAACATGGGACAGCTCCCACCAACCCATAAAAAGGTTGGCGTAAGAGGGGGCAAATTTAGCCCCCATGCCTGTCCCACGTTTCTGGAGATAGAAATTACTTCCAAATTTAAAAAAATAATGTGTAAGTAAATATTCTATTGCGTTTGTTAGAAAAACATTAGTGGCTGATTCATAGTTGCTGTAATTATCCAGAAAAAATTCTATTGCTGTCATGCCTTTATCATGTTGTATTGATGTATACAAAGATGATACATCAGCAGTAATTAGTCTATATGTAGATTTCCATTGTATATTGCTGAGTTTCCTCAGTAGTGCTGTAGTGTCTTGTATATGACTAGGCAAGTTGATCACTAGTGGCTGCAAAAAAGAATCAACTAACTCTGACAGTGATTCATTCAATGAGTTGATATCAGCTATGATAGGCCTTCCTGGAGGTGATATGGTGTCTTTATGGATCTTTGGAAAATAATGAAAAATAGGGGTAAACGGGAATTCTGTAACTAATGCTTCCTGTGTTGATTCATTAATAATGTTGTTTTGTCTGGCATAATGTACTATATCCAATAATTCCTCCTTAAATTTCTTAGTTTGGTTATCTCTTAGTTTTTCATACACTTTTTTTGTCATTTAGTTGTCTAGTGGCCTCGGCAATGTAGTCTTTTCTGTCTAACACGACCACATTGCCGCCTTTATCTGACTGCCTTATGATTAGCTCTTCGTTCTCAGTCAGTGACCTCAAAGCCTCTTTCTCTGCATGAGTAAGGTTAGCCTTCTGTCTATATTTTGATTTGGTTTTATCTCTTGTTTTCATCTAAAGATCTTAGTTTATCTTCAATGGTTTTCTGGAAGATGTCTAAGACTTTTGGTCTCATTTGTGTAGGATAAAAAGAACTTTTATTTTTAATATGTTTAAGAGAAATCCCTTTCATGTCAGGTAGGCCTAATTTGTCTCTCTGATTGTCTTGCTCAAGTTTTTCAAGATCATATATACTGAATCGATCTGCAAATTGTAACTCATCTGTTGCCGAGTTATTTGTACTTTCAACATCCTCACTAGTATTGCTAGTTTGTGTTAGTTCTAAATCTTTGACAGTATAAAAATGCCTACGTAATGTGATTTTTCGCACAAATCTATTAATATCCAGTATAGTGTCAAACATGTTAAAATGGCTAGTGGGTACAAAATTGAGTCCTTTAGATAATACTGATGTTTCTAAATTAGTCAGATTTTTGGAAGACAAATTAATCACATCAGAGTTCATGCATATTTCTTTTGAGAGTTCTGGGATCTTGTTGTATACGTCTTGCGCAGGCCTCCCCTCTTGGTTTTGTTCAGTTCTTGACCGGGCATGTACCTTGCCTCTTCCTTTTCCTCTTGCCCCCCTGTGTGTTTTTTTCTTCTTCCTGGGGCTTGGGGTTTGTCCTGCCTGTTTTTTGAAACCTGGGATACAGACTCAGACTCTGATGCTATATCTGTTGTTCTCAAAACAGATGGTACATCTATTTCTTCAGCCACATCTCCATCAGAAGAATCAAACTCATATTCAGTATCAGAAAAGGTTACTGTTTTTCCTTTTTTATCCCCCTCTTACGCCAACCTTTTTATGGGTTGGTGGGAGCTGTCCCACGTTTTTGGAGATAGAAATCCATATCGACAACAAATTGTATCATTTTTTAGATACATAGTTGATCTTCTATTTGTTTTTGATGGAGATAGCTTAGAGGCTGAGAAATTCTGCCAATATCTAAATATCAATGATTGTGGTATCAAATTCACAAGTGAGCACAGCACAACAAACATTAACTTTCTTGATTTGACCATTTTTATTGATGAAAATACAAAAAGCATTAACACCACATTATTCAGGAAACCGACAGCTGGTAATACCACTTTGAAATATGACTCCTGTCATCCTCGACGCTATCCCCAAAGGGGAGCTAATTAGACTTAAAAGAAATTGTACAACAGAGAGTATCAAAAACATGCGAATATTGCCCTAGAGAGATTAAAAGACAGAGGTTACACAGATGAGGTGTTAACTAAAGCTAAAATCACTGTGGATCATATACCTAGAGAGCAACTCCAATGCAAGAAGAAACAAAAAAGTATTGATAAGCATCACAACAAACTAAAATTCATTACCAACTATAGTTTGGAATATAATAAGATATGTAATATTGTGCGAAATTCTATACCAATATTATATTCAGATCCTATTTTAAAAGGAATTATGCAAGAGGGATGACATTTTATACCCAAAAGAGGCAAAACTCTAATTATTTATCACCTTCAGAGCTAAAGCCTGTCTCTAATAAAAATTGGCTACAGAGAAGGAAAGGTTTCTTTAAATGTAGGAGGCCAATCTGCAGAACATGTAATTTTGTGACAGAGGGAGATGTGATAACCTCATCAGCTACTCAAAAACAGCATAAAATCAATTTCACAATAAATTGTTCAACTACACATATAGTATATCTACTAACATGTAAAATATGTTTCAAGCAGTACACAGGCAAAACAACTAGGCCTCTCAAAGAGAGATTTCTAGAGCACCTCCGCAGTATTGAGGATGAAAAGTCTGATACACCAGTAGCGAGACATTTCAGAGAACAACACAATTCAGATGTTAATGCTTTGACAGTACAGGGCATAGTTTTTGTACCCATATGGAGTAGAGGAGGAAATAGGGAAATGATCCTAGATAAAAGGGAAATATTCTGGATCTTGACCTTACAAACAAGTTATCCTCTAGGGATTAACAAGAGAAGAGACCTGGATTTATTTGTATAGATAAATATTATATACTATACAATAATATTATATATAAACTCTTATTCTCTATTTTATGGTCCATGACAGGCAGAAAACATGATGCTTCTAATGTTTCATATATTTTGTTTATAATATAAGGAAAACTTTTTTATTACAATATGTTATCAACTTCAAAGATAAAATTAAATATATAATTTATATTGTGTAAAAAGTTTTTTTTCTATATATATGACATATGATAGGTTTTCATATATTAAAAAATGGTCATGTAGATAAACACAAAATGATAGAGATTCAGGTTGTATGTGTGATGTATTGCTTTAAATTTTGTAATTAAAAGGCAGGCTCTTGCAGGTGCACAGGTAAGCAGTCAACAAGTGCTATCCGAGCACGAAACATGTCTGCTCCGTGCACCTGCAACACAACCTGGATTACAACGTGTCCTACATAGGACCTTTTTTATATATTCGGCTCTGAGCGCTTCTGTGGTTCATATTTGGATTTTATATGCCTTATAGCATGTGGAACAGACACGCCAAACAACCAGCTGCCATAGCCCATTGACAAGGGAATTGTAGATCCTGCCCTCCCCTCCTATAGAGCCGCCTTCTATCTAACAAGCATTGGATAAAGAGGATTACCTAGTGCGCTCCATTGTGCAGGTTTTTTTGTGGATTATATATATATATATATAATTCTTTACATACAGGGGAATTGGAATTGAGGGCCCTATTCCCGTGTGAACTTACAATATAGACTTACTATATATATATATATATATATATATATATATATATATATATATATATATATATATATACACACACACACACATATATATACACATACATATACACACACAGGTGAAACTCGAAAAATTAGAATATTGGGCAAAAGTTCATTTATTTCACTAATGCAACTTAAAAGGTGAAACTAATATATGAGATAGACTTTTTACATGCAAAGCAAGATAGTTCAAGCAGTGATTTGTCATAATTGTGATGATTATGGCTTACAGCTCATGAAAACCCCAAATCCACAATCTCAGAAAATTAGAATATTGTGAAAAAGGTGCAATATTCTAGGCTCAAAGTGTCCCACTCTAATCAGCTAATTAAGCCATAACACCTGCAAAGGGTTCCTAAGCCTTTAAATGGTTGCAGAAAACCATAATGGACACCCTCCATAAGGAGGGAAAGCCTCAAAAAAGGTAATTCCAAAAGAAGTGGGATGTTCCCAAAGTGCTGTATCAAAGCACATTAATAGAAAGTTATGTGGAAGGGAAAAGTGTGGAAGAAAAAGGTGCACAAGCAGCAGGGATGACCGAAGCCTGGAGAGGATTGTCAGGAAAAGGCCATTCAAAAGTGTTGGGGGACCTTCACAAGGAGTGGACTGAGGCTGGAGTCAGTGCATCAAGAACCACCACACAAAGACAGATCCTGGACATGGGCTTCAAATGTCGTATTCCTCTTGTCAAGCCACTCATGAAAAAAAAACAACGTCAAAAGCGTCTTACCTGGGCTAAAGAAAAACAGACCTGGTCTGTTGCTCAGTGGCCAAAGTCCTCTTTTCTGATGAGAGCAAAGGCACACACTGCAAGGTGCTTTAAGTCCAGTGTGAAGTTTCCACAGTCTGTGTTGATTTGGGGATCCATGTCATCTGCTGGTGTTGGTCCACTGTGCTTAATTAAGTCCAGGGTCAACGCAGTCGTCTACCAGGAGATTTTGGAGCACATCATGCTTCCTTCCACAGACAAGCTCTATGGGGATGCTGACTTCATTTTCCAGCAGAACTTGGCACCTGCCCACACTGCCAAAAGCACCAAAACCTGGTTCAATGACCGTGGGATTACTGTGCTTGATTAGCCAGCATGAGACCGAACAATGCAGAAGAGCTGAAGGCCGCTATTGAAGCATCCTGGTCTTCCATAACACCTCAGCAGTGCCACAGGCTGATAGCTTCTATGCCACGCCGCATTGAGCCAGTAATTGCTGCAAAAGGGGCCCAAACCAAGTAGAGTACATACAGTATGCATGCTTATACTTTTCAAAGGTCCGATATTGTTCTATGTACAATCCTTGTTTTATTGATTGTATGTAATATTCTAATTTTCCGAGATTGTGGATTTGGGGTTTTCATGAGCTGTAAGCCATAATCATCACAATTATGACAAATCACTGCTTGAACTATCTTGCTTTGCATGTAAAAAGTCTATCTCATATATTAGTTTCACCTTTTAAGATGCATTCGTGAAATTACCTTTGCACGATATTCTAATTTTTCGTATATATATATATATATATATATATATATATATATATATATATATATATATATTTAATCCAGTACCTTATAGATAAGAGAAAATGGTAGAGCTATATGAGATACGATAGCTAAAGTAGGGGGTTTCAGCACTCAATTTTATAACCCATTTAATCAAATTTCTTAGATATGTAAGACTGCGGAACAGCATAAAATCCAAGAAATTAACTGCACATGCACAGACTTAACCACATGCAAACAGTTTATTGCAAAAAATTGCTACCACAAAATAAACAGCTAGAAATTACTTATCTCTAGAAAACACCACTGCAGTGGATTGTAAATAAAGCATATCAAACATATTAATAAGTCATCACAGATATATAAAAACATATGCAGCAAGCAAAGGTTGGAAACACACAGTTTATAAATTCCCAACTCAAAATTGTACTAGAGTAAACAATCGTAAAGATTCCTCTATGATGAAGAGAAAATAAAGTCCTTTTTACAGACCATATAAGTCCTTGATAGAGGAAATCAGATGTTTCAATTAGTAGCAATATGTATCAACTTTGTAATACAACTGAATGAACCATTTTGCAAACATATGTTCAGTGATATACAGGGAGTGCAGAATTATTAGGCAAGTTGTATTTTTGAGGATTAATTTTATTATTGAACAACCATGTTCTCAATGAACCCAAAAAACTCAATATGAAAGCTGAATATTTTTGGAAGTAGTTTTTATAGTTTGTTTTTAGTTTTAGCTATTTTAGGGGGATATCTGTGTGTGCAGGTGACTATTACTGTGCATAATTATTAGGCAACTTAACAAAAAACAAATATATACCCATTTCAATTATTTATTTTTACCAGTGAAACCAATATAACATCTCAACATTCACAAATATACATTTCTGACATTCAAAAACAAAACAAAAACAAATCAGTGACCAATATAGCCACCTTTCTTTGCAAGGACACTCAAAAGCCTGCCATCCATGGATTCTGTCAGTGTTTTGATCTGTTCACCATCAACATTGCGTGCAGCAGCAACCACAGCCTCCCAGACACTGTTCAGAGAGGTGTACTGTTTTCCCTCCTTGTAAATCTCACATTTGATGATGGACCACAGGTTCTCAATGGGGTTCAGATCAGGTGAACAAGGAGGCCATGTCATTAGATTTTCTTCTTTTATACCCTTTCTTGCCAGCCACGCTGTGGAGTACTTGGGCGCGTGTGATGGAGCATTGTCCTGCATGAAAATCATGTTTTTCTTGAAGGATGCAGACTTCTTCCTGTACCACTGCTTGAAGAAGGTGTCTTCCAGAAACTGGCAGTAGGACTGGGAGTTGAGCTTGACTCCATCCTCAACCCGAAAAGGCCCCACAAGCTCATCTTTGATGATACCATCCCAAACCAGTACTCCACCTCCACCTTGCTGGCGTCTGAGTCGGACTGGAGCTCTCTGCCCTTTACCAATCCAGCCACGGGCCCATCCATCTGGCCCATCAAGACTCACTCTCATTTCATCAGTCCATAAAACCTTAGAAAAATCAGTCTTGAGATATTTCTTGGCCCAGTCTTGACGTTTCAGCTTGTGTGTCTTGTTCAGTGGTGGTCGTCTTTCAGCCTTTCTTACCTTGGCCATGTCTCTGAGTATTGCACACCTTGTGCTTTTGGGCACTCCAGTGATGTTGCAGCTCTGAAATATGGCCAAACTGGTGGCAAGTGGCATCTTGGCAGCTGCACGCTTGACTTTTCTCAGTTCATGGGCAGTTATTTTGAGCCTTGGTTTTTCCACACGCTTCTTGCGACCCTGTTGACTATTTTGAATGAAACGCTTGATTGTTCGATGATCACGCTTCAGAAGCTTTGCAATTTTAAGAGTGCTGCATCCCTCTGCAAGATATCTCACTATTTTTGACTTTTCTGAGCCTGTCAAGTCCTTCTTTTGACCCATTTTGCCAAAGGAAAGGAAGTTGCCTAATAATTATGCACACCTGATATAGGGTGTTGATGTCATTAGACCACACCCCTTCTCATTACAGAGATGCACATCACCTAATATGCTTAATTGGTAGTAGGCTTTCGAGCCTATACAGCTTGGAGTAAGACAACATGCATAAAGAGGATGATGTGGTCAAAATACTCATTTGCCTAATAATTCTGCACTCCCTGTATGTTAACAGAGGTAAAAGCATCCTCTAACGTTAACTAAAACTGGAGACTTGTACAGCTTGATAGCAGATAAATCATATCTCAGTGGTGAAAAGCAGAAATAATGAAACAGACCTGTGTGTAAATATTGCAGCAACATCCGGGAAAACAAAGTCACAGGGCTAATAAAAACCGGACCGGGACATGAGCCTCCGACATCCTTATCTCCCTGCTCACTGGGGACACAAACTTGCAGGTGAATTCTTTGCCTCTGTGCATAAACCGTATCCAGGCGATTTGTAGGAACCACTTGATTACCGCAAGATCCAGGCTTGCTTCCTCAGTTAGGATTTGAATTTCCCGGGCAGGCTCAGGCCAACTGCTTGTTCCACAGGTGCAATGATAGCTGCTTTTTAGAAAGGTCGACGCGCGTTACGCCCCATAATGCTGAGTGAAACAGGGGCCTCGTCAGGACTGTCAATCACCTCTAATTGTCGGCTTTTATTGCAACACCATTGAAAAGTAAGGTTTTTTTCAGCCAATCAAAATAGCTATTTATACACAACCCTTTAAAATTCCTTAGACAAAACAATCATGCCTTAAAGATTCATTCAATGGTTACCAACACATCAAGCGATACAATTTAGCCTACAATATTGTGAAGCAACTTACTTACAAGAAACAATGATTGCATGCAAAAAAATCTAATGCACGTTGCAGCTCAATCAAACTTTATTTCATTGGTTATCTATATCTGGACAAATGGACATTACATAAATACCAATTTTATTTGAATTCCACAAATCTGGAATAATCTTGTAACTTTTAGAATAGTTTCCGAGATTACTGTGGAGGTAAACTTTGACATGAAGGACCAATAACTTTGAAACAAGCTAAAGAGAAAATAGAAATAATAAAAAAAATTTCTAAAAATAACTGATAGTGTTGCAGCTTCTGAGGAGAAGCAAGCCTGGATCTTGCGGTAATCAAGTGGTTCCTACAAATCGCCTGGATACGGTTTATGCACAGAGGCAAAGAATTCACCTGCAAGTTTGTGTCCCCAGTGAGCAGGGAGATGCGGTTGTGAGAGGTGAGATAAGGATGTCGGAGGCTCATGTCCCGGTCCGGGTTTTATTAGCCCTGTGACTTTGTTTTCCCGGATGTTGCTGCGATATTTACACACAGGTCTGTTTCATTATTTCTGCTTTTCACCACTGAGATATGATTTATCTGCTATCAAGCTGTACAAGTCTCCAGTTTTAGTTAACGTTAGAGGACGCTTTTACCTCGGTTAACATATCACTGAACATATGTTTGCAAAATGGTTCATTCAGTTGGATTACAAAGTTGATACATATTGCTACTAATTGAAACATCTGATTTCCTCTATCAAGGACTTATATGGTCTGTAAAAAGGACTTTATTTTCTCTTCATCATAGAGGAATCTTTATGGATTGTTTACTCTAGTACAATTTTGAGTTGGGAATTTATAAACTGTGTGTTTCCAACCTTTGCTTGCTGCATATGTTTTCATATATCTGTGATGACTTATCAATATGTTTGATATGCTTTATTTACAATCCACTGCAGTGGTGTTTTCTAGAGATAATAAGTAATTTCTAGCTGTTTATTTTGTGGTAGCAATTTTTTGCAATAAACTGTTTGCATGTGGTTAAGTCTGTGCATGTGCAGTTAATTTCTTGGATTTTATGCTGTTCCGCAGTCTTACATATCTAAGAAATTGGATTAAATGGGTTATAAAATTGAGTGCTGAAACCCCCTACTTTAGCTATGGTATCTCATATAGCTCTACCATTTTCTCTTACTTATAAGGTACTGGATTAAATAAACTTTTGAGGGGTCTGCACCACGTCTGATTTCAGCTGACCCTGAGTCATTCGGTGTACACAAATATATATAATTTCATCAGAGTAAAAAATCCTATGTCTTTGTATAAAGATAGGTTCTGTTTTTTTTTGTTTTTCTTCCACAATTTTTGAATATATATAATATAATATATAAGTAGAATCCTAGAAAAAAATCTAGGAAGCTCTGGGTCCACTAGCGCTCCTGAAAAAGGGGGTATAAAACCAAATGACCCTTAAAGTAAAAACAGATAATTAATACTAAGGGGAGATTCTCTGTATCACCCTTCTATATGAAAATAAATTAATAAAGAATAAAAGGTAAGCGCTGCCTAGCATATAAATACAAGTGTAAAAAAAATATACACACAATACAATATATATAATAAAAACAAAATTTCATAAGCACATAAAGACATGAGTAAAGTTTATAAAAAATTCTTGGTATTCTTAATTCATCCGGTCCCCATAAGGGTGTGCACTTACTTGAAGTTACCTCAATCAGTATGAGGTAAGTAAAGACGTAATCACTTGTATGTTTCACACTGTCTAGAAAAGCCTCTTGTATGGAGTGAGATGGCCCCTTTGAACCTTGCAATATCCACCGGTAGAGAAACTTTCAGATCCTCTAATCCTTAGAGTGAGGTAGATACTTGATAGGATGGCATGCAAAAAACAATTTATGTAAGAATTTACCTGATAAATTAGTTTCTTTCATATTGGCAAGAGTCCATGAGCTAGTGACATGTGGGATATACAATACTACCAGGAGGGGCAAAGTTTCCCAAACCTCAAAATGCCTATAAATACACCCCTCACCACACCCACAATTTAGTTTAACGAATAGCCAAGCAGTGGGGTGATAAAGAAAGGAGTAGAAAGCATCAACAAAGGAAATTTGGAAATAATTGTGCTTTATACAAAAAATCATAACCACCATAAAAAGGGTGGGCCTCATGGACTCTTGCCAATATGAAAGAAACAAATTTATCAGGTAAATTCTTACACAAATTATGTTTTCTTTCATGTAATTGGCAAGAGTCCATGAGCTAGTTGTTACAGAAGCATTAGTTATTCTGTTGTGAAGAGCTTATTTCCCAGCAGCAATGCCTGAACCAGCAAGCCAGCGCCTAAGAAGGGCTCCAAGAAAACTGTAACAAGTTTCATTTCATAAAGAGTTAACTCTTTTTTTTCAGCTTTTAGAAACTATTGTCTAATCACCTCTGGAGCCAGACTGCAAATTGATAAGATGAACTTGTAAACTTGTTATCTTAAGTACTGTAATCCTATTGTGGCCTGTCAAAGGACAGTGCTCTCTATCTAAATGTGTGATGGGGGATTTTGTGCTTTCCCCCCTCTCCCCCTGGGAGTGCCCTGTGTGCATGTAACCTTAATAAAAAGCAGGCTGGGCATCCCAGTCCTGAGTTCTTGTTTGACCCTCAATCGCAGCGTTGACTCGTTTTTGTGGGCAGAAGGGTATCCTAGCTGTACTGCAGCTAAGGGAGATTATTCTATATTTGCGAGACTCATATAGAATACTATGGAAAGCAGCTTCTCCCCTCTTTAGCAATAGGGATCCAGGCTACTAAGCGGTCCATCTCTCAGCGAGACTAAGGGTAACCGTAACATTTGGCGGCAGCGGCGGGATTTTCCTGGATTTCCTAGGAGAGGTACAGAACGGATGGAGAGCGCTTACGAAAAATTGAAGCGTACAACCCTAAAGGATTTACTTGAAAGCAGAGGGGGGTACGCCAGCAACCGGCCGAGGAGAGAGCTGATCGCAGAATTGACCGAACTGGATCAGAGCTTCACAATGGCGGAAACACCGACCACGATTAGTGACGAAAAAACCAGGATTGTTCGGGAAAGGCTCTCATTATATGGGCCGAACCCCTCCATGGAATTGGTACAGCAGTTGATGGCGGAGGCGGACGAGGATATACGAGAGACTCGAGCCCACGAACTCAACCTAGCGAACGCACACCGCAATGCTGAAGCCCCGCAGGTAATCATCCCTGTCGAAAATGCTGGGAGGCCCAAGATACCCTATGCGGCATTTCGACCCTTCCTAGAGAGCAAGACAGGGATTGATGAATATTTGGCGGACTTCGAAAGGCAATGTGCCCTGCACCAGATTCCCAACAGAGAGTGGCCCACGATATTGTCTGGGAAACTATCCGGGCGAGCCCTGGAAGCCTTTCGTACTCTGGGTGCTGAGGAAGTGACACAGTATGAGCTAGTTAAGGAGACACTGTTGCGACGGTACGCTGTAACTCCGGACACGTATCGCCGACAGTTTCGGGGCACGGAAAAGAAGCCTAACGATACCCATATGGAATGGGCGCACCGAATGCGGAGAGCGGCAAATCACTGGCTGAGCGGAAGTAAAGCGGTGACTGGGGAGGAAATTTTACAATTGTTTCTCTTAGAACATTTTTATAATGGCATGGAACAGCAAGGGAAGGAATGGCTGCGAGACAGGCGGCCTTCTACCTTAGAAGAAGCAGCCAAATTGGCCGATGAACATTATGACTCCCGTCTTCACGAACCTATGAACTACCGAGCTCCAGCACGGGTCGAACCCAGAGAGGTTTACCGTGCACCCCCTCGTGCTGAATTCCGAGCCCCGGTGCCCACAGGGCCCGTCCGACACTCAGGACCACCCAATAACAGCTCTGAGCGTCCCAGACCGACTTGCCACCGATGCAAGCAACCAGGGCATTTCATGGCTAGCTGCCCCCTTAATACGCACCAGACACCCAGGAATTACAATTACCCCTCTGGGTCCTATCGTCCGGCCCGGGCCCTCTGTGTTAACCAAGAGGCCCCTATGGAGGGATATGTGGGGCCGCTTCACGAGGCAGACCCTGTATATGCTGCCTCAGATAACCGCCAGCACCATCGGCAGAGGGTATGGCTCGAGGGGCGATCTACCGAGGGATTGCGAGACACAGGGGCTACTATCACGCTGGTACAGAGTCATTTGGTGCCAGAGCACAAGCGATCCGGACAGACTGTGGCCGTTAGAGTGGCGGGGGGGGATGTGTACAAAATTCCAACAGCTAAAGTGCATCTTGATTGGGGAGCGGGAAAGGGGGCTGTGAACGTGGGCCTAATGGATAATTTACCTGCCGAAGTACTACTGGGCAACGATTTGGGCCCCATGACTTCTGCCTATGCTCCAGTATGCAACAACGAGGCGGACCCAGTGACTACACGGGCCCAAGCCCGGACGGAGCGAGAGCTCTCACCAGTGCGGGAGACACAGGTAAGACCTACCCCGACCTTGCCTGACAGGTTAGGCCCCATACCCTGGGACACCCCAGATGCCTTCGAGGCAGAGTCTAAGACTGACCCGACCTTACAAAAGTACCGGGAACGAGCAGAGACCGGAGGGGGCGGGGCAGATAACGAAACATTCTTATGGGAAAAAGGGAAACTATACCGCTGGACAGAGAAAAGGGGACAGCGTAGGCGACAGCTGGTAGTGCCCCACAAATACCGTCAAGAAATCCTCAAAATAGGCCACGACATCCCCTTAGCAGGCCACCTAGCCGTTACCCGTACCCTACACCGCATTACTCACACGTTCTTTTGGCCAGGGGTGCACGCTGACGTTAGAACTTACTGTAACACCTGCGATGTGTGTCAACGAGTAGGAAGGCGAGGCGATCACCCTAAAGCCCAGCTAGTAAATATGCCCATTGTAGAGGAACCCTTCAGCTGGGTTGCTATTGACCTAGTGGGACCACTGGCTACCCCTAGTCCCTCCGGTAAGCGATACATTCTTACCGTAGTGGACTACGCTACCAGGTACCCAGAGGCTGTCGCCCTATCCAACATACAAGCGGATACGGTAGCGAATGCACTAGTACAGGTGTTCTCCCGGGTAGGATTTCCAAAAGAAATCCTATCCGACCGAGGCACCCAATTTACGGCTGAATTGACCCAACAACTCTGGCAGGTTTGCAAAATTAAGTCCCTCCTAAGCTCCCCATACCACCCCCAGACGAACGGGCTGTGTGAGAGGTTCAATGGGACCCTCAAGCAAATGCTCAAGACGTTCACTCAGGAATACCGAGACTGGGAACGCTTCCTGCCGCACCTCCTATTTGCTTATCGGGAGGTGCCCCAGGAAACGACAGGGTTCTCTCCCTTCGAGTTGCTCTACGGAAGAAAGGTACGGGGACCCCTAAACCTGATCCGGGAGCACTGGGAGGGAGAGATGGAGGCTGACGGTGTCCCAATTGTGCCATACGTGCTGGAACTCAGGGACCGAATGGAGCAATTAGCCAAATCCGTGCGGGCTAATCTCCAGTTGGCCCAGAGAAGACAGAAAGTATGGTACGATCGGGGGGCCCGAAAGAGAATCTTCACCATAGGACAAAAGGTGTTAGTACTTAAGCCGGTGAAGACAGACAAATTGCAGGCGTCCTGGCAGGGTCCCTACCAGATCGTAGAGAAAAGGGGAGACACCACTTATGTGATAGCTAGCTGCCACGACAACAATCTTAGAAAGACATTCCATGTAAACATGCTCAAGGAATATTTTGAGCGACCAGAGAACGTGACGGCCGTATGTTGTTCCCCTCAGGAAGACCCCGACAGTTTACCCATTCCAGACCTATTAGAAAAGAGCCTCCCCACAGGTATAGTGGCGCAGGTTCAGATAGGGGACCGACTTAGCCCCACTGAAAGGGAGCAGCTCAACCAACTCCTCCAGTCCAAACACCTCACCTTCTCCCCGAAGCCAGGGTACACTACTTTAACCACCCACCAGGTAGATACTCCGGGACAAGCTCCCTTGCGCCAGGCTCCGTACCGAATCCCCGAAGCAGTTAGGACAGGAATGAAGAAGGAGATCGATGAGATGCTCCAGCTCAGGGTAATTGAGCCCTCCGATAGTCCCTGGGCCTCCCCAGTTGTCTTGGTGCCCAAGAAAGATGGGACCACCCGGTTCTGCGTAGACTATCGGAGGCTCAATGAAAATACCGTGACGGACGCTTACCCTATGCCCAGGGTAGACGAGCTACTCGATCGTATAGCCAGGGGAAATTACCTGACCACTATTGACCTCTGCAAAGGTTACTGGCAGATTCCCCTGGCCCCGGAGGCTATCCCCAAGTCGGCATTCGTCACCCCATTCGGCTTATATCAGTTTAGGGTAATGCCGTTTGGGATGAAGAATGCCCCAGCTACATTCCAGCGCTTGGTGGATAGGCTCCTGGATGGCTTCCAGAGTTTTGCTTGCGCCTACCTGGACGACATAGCGATCCACAGTGAGTCCTGGGAGGACCACTTAGCTCATGTGGGAATGGTTCTGGATCAGATCCGGGCTGCTGGCCTGACTCTGAAGCCAGAAAAATGCCACTTTGGGATGGCCGAGGTACAGTACCTGGGTCACCGGGTGGGGTGTGGAAAGCAGCGACCAGAGCCGGCCAAAATAGAAGCTGTCGCCAATTGGCCCACCCCCATCACTAAGACTCAGGTCCTAGCCTTCCTGGGCACGGCAGGGTACTATAGACGGTTCGTACCAGACTACAGCACACTTGCCAAACCCCTGACTGACTTGACCAAGAAGAACTTACCTCGACAGGTCCTGTGGTCTCCCCACTGTGAAACGGCTTTCCAGGCTCTCAAAAATGCTCTAATTAACGCTCCTGTCTTGGCGGCCCCAGCCCTTAACAAACGTTTTATCGTCCATACAGATGCTTCCATGTTCGGGCTGGGAGCTGTCCTCAGCCAAGTAGGCGAAGATGGAGGGGAGCATCCAGTTGCCTACATCAGCCGGAAGCTCCTGCCCCGCGAAGTCAGCTATGCAGCGGTCGAAAAGGAGTGTTTGGCTTTGGTGTGGGCATTAAAGAAATTGACTCCCTATTTATATGGTCAGGAGTTCACTCTGGTCACCGACCATAACCCGTTGGTGTGGCTGAACCGGGTCTCTGGAGATAACGGCAGGCTATTACGTTGGAGCTTATCGTTGCAAACCTTCAATTTCACCATTACTTACAGACCTGGGAAACAGAATGGCAACGCCGACGGGTTGTCCAGACAAACCGACCTCAGCCCCGCATAACCAGTGGTCTGGACAGCCTTAGTCTGCCCCGAAAAGGGGTCAGACCGTGTCTGCCAGAGTGTTCCACAGAAAGGGAGCAATGTTACAGAAGCATTAGTTATTCTGTTGTGAAGAGCTTATTTCCCAGCAGCAATGCCTGAACCAGCAAGCCAGCGCCTAAGAAGGGCTCCAAGAAAACTGTAACAAGTTTCATTTCATAAAGAGTTAACTCTTTTTTTTCAGCTTTTAGAAACTATTGTCTAATCACCTCTGGAGCCAGACTGCAAATTGATAAGATGAACTTGTAAACTTGTTATCTTAAGTACTGTAATCCTATTGTGGCCTGTCAAAGGACAGTGCTCTCTATCTAAATGTGTGATGGGGGATTTTGTGCTTTCCCCCCTCTCCCCCTGGGAGTGCCCTGTGTGCATGTAACCTTAATAAAAAGCAGGCTGGGCATCCCAGTCCTGAGTTCTTGTTTGACCCTCAATCGCAGCGTTGACTCGTTTTTGTGGGCAGAAGGGTATCCTAGCTGTACTGCAGCTAAGGGAGATTATTCTATATTTGCGAGACTCATATAGAATACTATGGAAAGCAGCTTCTCCCCTCTTTAGCAATAGGGATCCAGGCTACTAAGCGGTCCATCTCTCAGCGAGACTAAGGGTAACCGTAACACTAGTGACATATGGCATATCAATACCCAAGATGTGGAGTCTTCCACTCAAGAGTCACTAGAGAGGGAGGGAATAAAACAAAAACAGCCATATTCCGCTGAGAAAATAATCCACAACCCAAAAATAAGTTTATTTTCACTTTTGAAAGAAAAAAACTTAAATCAAAAAGCAGAAGAATCAAACTGAAACAGCTGCCTGAAGAACTTTTCTACCAAAAACTGCTTCCGAAGAAGCAAATAAATCAAAATGGTAGAATTTAGTAAATTTATGCAAAGAGGACCAAGTGGCTGCTTTGCAAATCTGATCAACTGAAGCTTCATTCTTAAAAGCCCATGAAGTGGAGACTGATCTAGTAGAATGAGCTGTAATTCTCTGAGGCGGGGTTTGACCCGACTCCAAATAAGCTTGATGAATCAAAAGTTTCAACCAAGAAGCCAAGGAAATAGCAGAAGCTTTCTGAACTTTCCTAGGACCAGAAAATAAAACAAATAGACTAGAAGTCTTCCTGAAATTTTTAGTAGCTTCCACATAATATTCCAAAGCTCTTACCACATCCAAAGAATGTAAGGATCTCTCCAAAGAATTCTTAGGATTAGGACATAAAGAAGGGACAACAATTTCTCTACTAATGTTGTTAGAATTCACAACCTTAGGTAAAAATTGAAAAGAAGTCCGCAAAACTGCCTTATCCTGATGAAAAATCAGAAAAGGAGACTCACAAGAAAGAGCAGATAGCTCAGAAACTCTTCTAGCAGAAGAGATAGCCAAAAGGAACAACACTTTCCAAGAAAGTAGTTTAATGTCCAAAGAATGCATAGGTTCAAATGGAGGAGCCTGTAAAGCCCTCAGAACCAAATTAAGACTCCAAGGAGGAGAAATTGACTTAATGACAGGCTTAATATGAACTAAAGCCTGTACAAAACAGTGTATATCAGGAAGTATAGCAATCTTTCTGTGAAATAAAACAGAAAAACAGACCTTGAAATAGTAGGTCCAGCCGTAACGGAAGTGGCCAAGGCGGGCAACTGGACATCCGAACCAGATCCACATACCAAAACCTGTGTGGCCATGCTGGAGCCACCAGCAACACCAAAGACTGTTCCATGATGATTTTGGAAATCACTCTTGGAAGGAGAACTAGAGGCGGGAAGATGAAAGCAGGTTGATAACACCAAGGAAGTGTCAGTGCATCCACTGCTTCCACCTGAACATCCCTGGACAGGTATCTGTGAAGTTTCTTGTTTAGATGAGAGGCCATGAGATCTATCTCTGGAAGCCCCCACATCTGAACAATCTGAGAAAACACATCTGGATGGAGAGACCACTCCCCTAGATGTAAAGTCTGGCGGCTGAGATAATCCGCCTCCCAATTGTCTACACCTGGGATATGCACCCCAGAGATTAGACAAGAGCTGGATTCCGCCCAAGCAAGTATCCGAGATACTTCTTTCATAGCTTGGGGACTGTGAGTCCCACCCTGATGATTGACATAAGCCACAGTTGTGATATTGTCTGTCTGAAAACAAATGAATGGTTCTCTCTTTAGTAGAGGCCAGAACTGAAGAGCCCTGAGAATTGCACGGAGTTCTAAAATATTTATTGGTAATCTCGCCTCTTGAGATTTCCAAACCCCTTGTGCTGTCAGAGATCCTAGAACAGCTCCCCAACCTGAAAGACTGGCCCAGGTTGGGCGAACAAAAGAAGCCCCTTGAATCAAACGATGGTGATCTATCCACCATGTCAGAGAGTGTCGTACATTGGGATTCAAGGATATTAATTGTGATATCTTTGTATAATCCCTGCACCATTGATTCAGCATACAAAGCTGTAGAGGTCTCATGTGAAAACGAGCAAAGGAGATTGCATCCGATGCTGCAGTCATGAGACCTAAAACTTCCATGCACATAGCCACTGAAGGGAATGACAGACTGAATGAGCCGACATGCTGCGACCAATTTTAAACGTCTCTTGTCTGTTAGAGACAGAGTCATGGACACTGAATCTATCTGGAAGCCTAAAAAGGTGACCCTTGTCTGAGGAATCAAGAAACTTTTTGGTAAATTGATCCTCCAACCATGTTTCCGAAGAAACAACACTAGTTGATTTGTGTGAGATTCTGCAGTATGTAAAGACTGAGCTAGTACCAAGATATCATCCAAATAAGGAAACACCGCAATACCCTGTTCTCTTATTAACGATAGTAGTAGGGCACCCAGAACCTTTGAAAAGATTCTTGGAGCTGTTGCTAGGCCAAATGGAAGAGCAACAATTGGTAATGCTTGTCTAGAAAAGAGAATCTCAGAAACTGATAGTGTTCTGGATGAATCAGAATATGAAGGTATGCATCCTGCAAGTCTATTGTGGACATATAATGTCCTTGCTGAACAAAAGGAAGAATAGTCCTTATAGTCACCATCTTGAAAGTTGGTACTCTTACATAACGATTCAAAATTTTCAGATCCAGAACTGGTCTGAACAAATTTTCTTTCTTTGGTACAATGAATAGGTTTGAATAAAACCCCAAACCTTGTTCCTGAGGAGGAACTGGCATGATTACCCCTGAAGACTCCAGGTCTGAAACACACTTCAGAAAAGCCTGAGCTTTTACTGGATTTACAGGAATGTGTGAGAGAAAAAAAACTTCTCACAGGAGGTCTTACTTTGAATCCTATTCAATACCTTTGAGAGACAATGCTCTGAATCCAATGATTTTGGACAGATTTTATCCAAAAATCCTTGAAAAACCTTAATCTGCCCCCTACCAGCTGAGCTGGAATGAGGGCCGCACCTTCATGCGGACTTAGGGGAAGACTTTGGTTTCCTAAATTGCTTGGATTTATTCCAATTTGAGGAAGGCATAATGTACTATATCCAATAATTCCTCCTTAAATTTCTTAGTTTGGTTATCTCTTAGTTTTTCATACACTTTTTTTGTCATTTAGTTGTCTAGTGGCCTCGGCAATGTAGTCTTTTCTGTCTAACACGACCACATTGCCGCCTTTATCTGACTGCCTTATGATTAGCTCTTCGTTCTCAGTCAGTGACCTCAAAGCCTCTTTCTCTGCATGAGTAAGGTTAGCCTTCTGTCTATATTTTGATTTGGTTTTATCTCTTGTTTTCATCTAAAGATCTTAGTTTATCTTCAATGGTTTTCTGGAAGATGTCTAAGACTTTTGGTCTCATTTGTGTAGGATAAAAAGAACTTTTATTTTTAATATGTTTAAGAGAAATCCCTTTCATGTCAGGTAGGCCTAATTTGTCTCTCTGATTGTCTTGCTCAAGTTTTTCAAGATCATATATACTGAATCGATCTGCAAATTGTAACTCATCTGTTGCCGAGTTATTTGTACTTTCAACATCCTCACTAGTATTGCTAGTTTGTGTTAGTTCTAAATCTTTGACAGTATAAAAATGCCTACGTAATGTGATTTTTCGCACAAATCTATTAATATCCAGTATAGTGTCAAACATGTTAAAATGGCTAGTGGGTACAAAATTGAGTCCTTTAGATAATACTGATGTTTCTAAATTAGTCAGATTTTTGGAAGACAAATTAATCACATCAGAGTTCATGCATATTTCTTTTGAGAGTTCTGGGATCTTGTTGTATACGTCTTGCGCAGGCCTCCCCTCTTGGTTTTGTTCAGTTCTTGACCGGGCATGTACCTTGCCTCTTCCTTTTCCTCTTGCCCCCCTGTGTGTTTTTTTCTTCTTCCTGGGGCTTGGGGTTTGTCCTGCCTGTTTTTTGAAACCTGGGATACAGACTCAGACTCTGATGCTATATCTGTTGTTCTCAAAACAGATGGTACATCTATTTCTTCAGCCACATCTCCATCAGAAGAATCAAACTCATATTCAGTATCAGAAAAGGTTACTGTTTTTCCTTTTTTATCCCCCTCTTACGCCAACCTTTTTATGGGTTGGTGGGAGCTGTCCCACGTTTTTGGAGATAGAAATCCATATCGACAACAAATTGTATCATTTTTTAGATACATAGTTGATCTTCTATTTGTTTTTGATGGAGATAGCTTAGAGGCTGAGAAATTCTGCCAATATCTAAATATCAATGATTGTGGTATCAAATTCACAAGTGAGCACAGAACAACAAACATTAACTTTCTTGATTTGACCATTTTTATTGATGAAAATACAAAAAGCATTAACACCACATTATTCAGGAAACCGACAGCTGGTAATACCACTTTGAAATATGACTCCTGTCATCCTCGACGCTATCCCCAAAGGGGAGCTAATTAGACTTAAAAGAAATTGTACAACAGAGAGTATCAAAAACATGCGAATATTGCCCTAGAGAGATTAAAAGACAGAGGTTACACAGATGAGGTGTTAACTAAAGCTAAAATCACTGTGGATCATATACCTAGAGAGCAACTCCAATGCAAGAAGAAACAAAAAAGTATTGATAAGCATCACAACAAACTAAAATTCATTACCAACTATAGTTTGGAATATAATAAGATATGTAATATTGTGCGAAATTCTATACCAATATTATATTCAGATCCTATTTTAAAAGGAATTATGCAAGAGGGATGAAATTTTATACCCAAAAGAGGCAAAACTCTAATTATTTATCACCTTCAGAGCTAAAGCCTGTCTCTAATAAAAATTGGCTACAGAGAAGGAAAGGTTTCTTTAAATGTAGGAGGCCAATCTGCAGAACATGTAATTTTGTGACAGAGGGAGATGTGATAACCTCATCAGCTACTCAAAAACAGCATAAAATCAATTTCACAATAAATTGTTCAACTACACATATAGTATATCTACTAACATGTAAAATATGTTTCAAGCAGTACACAGGCAAAACAACTAGGCCTCTCAAAGAGAGATTTCTAGAGCACCTCCGCAGTATTGAGGATGAAAAGTCTGATACACCAGTAGCGAGACATTTCAGAGAACAACACAATTCAGATGTTAATGCTTTGACAGTACAGGGCATAGTTTTTGTACCCATATGGAGTAGAGGAGGAAATAGGGAAATGATCCTAGATAAAAGGGAAATATTCTGGATCTTGACCTTACAAACAAGTTATCCTCTAGGGATTAACAAGAGAAGAGACCTGGATTTATTTGTATAGATAAATATTATATACTATACAATAATATTATATATAAACTCTTATTCTCTATTTTATGGTCCATGACAGGCAGAAAACATGATGCTTCTAATGTTTCATATATTTTGTTTATAATATAAGGAAAACTTTTTTATTACAATATGTTATCAACTTCAAAGATAAAATTAAATATATAATTTATATTGTGTAAAAAGTTTTTTTTCTATATATATGACATATGATAGGTTTTCATATATTAAAAAATGGTCATGTAGATAAACACAAAATGATAGAGATTCAGGTTGTATGTGTGATGTATTGCTTTAAATTTTGTAATTAAAAGGCAGGCTCTTGCAGGTGCACAGGTAAGCAGTCAACAAGTGCTATCCGAGCACGAAACATGTCTGCTCCGTGCACCTGCAACACAACCTGGATTACAACGTGTCCTACATAGGACCTTTTTTATATATTCGGCTCTGAGCGCTTCTGTGGTTCATATTTGGATTTTATATGCCTTATAGCATGTGGAACAGACACGCCAAACAACCAGCTGCCATAGCCCATTGACAAGGGAATTGTAGATCCTGCCCTCCCCTCCTATAGAGCCGCCTTCTATCTAACAAGCATTGGATAAAGAGGATTACCTAGTGCGCTCCATTGTGCAGGTTTTTTTGTGGATTATATATATATATATATAATTCTTTACATACAGGGGAATTGGAATTGAGGGCCCTATTCCCGTGTGAACTTACAATATAGACTTACTATATATATATATATATATATATATATATATATATATATATATATATATATATATATATATATATATATATATATATATATATATATATATACACACACACACACATATATATACACATACATATACACACACAGGTGAAACTCGAAAAATTAGAATATTGGGCAAAAGTTCATTTATTTCACTAATGCAACTTAAAAGGTGAAACTAATATATGAGATAGACTTTTTACATGCAAAGCAAGATAGTTCAAGCAGTGATTTGTCATAATTGTGATGATTATGGCTTACAGCTCATGAAAACCCCAAATCCACAATCTCAGAAAATTAGAATATTGTGAAAAAGGTGCAATATTCTAGGCTCAAAGTGTCCCACTCTAATCAGCTAATTAAGCCATAACACCTGCAAAGGGTTCCTAAGCCTTTAAATGGTTGCAGAAAACCATAATGGACACCCTCCATAAGGAGGGAAAGCCTCAAAAAAGGTAATTCCAAAAGAAGTGGGATGTTCCCAAAGTGCTGTATCAAAGCACATTAATAGAAAGTTATGTGGAAGGGAAAAGTGTGGAAGAAAAAGGTGCACAAGCAGCAGGGATGACCGAAGCCTGGAGAGGATTGTCAGGAAAAGGCCATTCAAAAGTGTTGGGGGACCTTCACAAGGAGTGGACTGAGGCTGGAGTCAGTGCATCAAGAACCACCACACAAAGACAGATCCTGGACATGGGCTTCAAATGTCGTATTCCTCTTGTCAAGCCACTCATGAAAAAAAAACAACGTCAAAAGCGTCTTACCTGGGCTAAAGAAAAACAGACCTGGTCTGTTGCTCAGTGGCCAAAGTCCTCTTTTCTGATGAGAGCAAAGGCACACACTGCAAGGTGCTTTAAGTCCAGTGTGAAGTTTCCACAGTCTGTGTTGATTTGGGGATCCATGTCATCTGCTGGTGTTGGTCCACTGTGCTTAATTAAGTCCAGGGTCAACGCAGTCGTCTACCAGGAGATTTTGGAGCACATCATGCTTCCTTCCACAGACAAGCTCTATGGGGATGCTGACTTCATTTTCCAGCAGAACTTGGCACCTGCCCACACTGCCAAAAGCACCAAAACCTGGTTCAATGACCGTGGGATTACTGTGCTTGATTAGCCAGCATGAGACCGAACAATGCAGAAGAGCTGAAGGCCGCTATTGAAGCATCCTGGTCTTCCATAACACCTCAGCAGTGCCACAGGCTGATAGCTTCTATGCCACGCCGCATTGAGCCAGTAATTGCTGCAAAAGGGGCCCAAACCAAGTAGAGTACATACAGTATGCATGCTTATACTTTTCAAAGGTCCGATATTGTTCTATGTACAATCCTTGTTTTATTGATTGTATGTAATATTCTAATTTTCCGAGATTGTGGATTTGGGGTTTTCATGAGCTGTAAGCCATAATCATCACAATTATGACAAATCACTGCTTGAACTATCTTGCTTTGCATGTAAAAAGTCTATCTCATATATTAGTTTCACCTTTTAAGATGCATTCGTGAAATTACCTTTGCACGATATTCTAATTTTTCGTATATATATATATATATATATATATATATATATATATATATATATATATATATATATATATATATATATATATATATTTAATCCAGTACCTTATAGATAAGAGAAAATGGTAGAGCTATATGAGATACGATAGCTAAAGTAGGGGGTTTCAGCACACAATTTTATAACCCATTTAATCAAATTTCTTAGATATGTAAGACTGCGGAACAGCATAAAATCCAAGAAATTAACTGCACATGCACAGACTTAACCACATGCAAACAGTTTATTGCAAAAAATTGCTACCACAAAATAAACAGCTAGAAATTACTTATCTCTAGAAAACACCACTGCAGTGGATTGTAAATAAAGCATATCAAACATATTAATAAGTCATCACAGATATATAAAAACATATGCAGCAAGCAAAGGTTGGAAACACACAGTTTATAAATTCCCAACTCAAAATTGTACTAGAGTAAACAATCGTAAAGATTCCTCTATGATGAAGAGAAAATAAAGTCCTTTTTACAGACCATATAAGTCCTTGATAGAGGAAATCAGATGTTTCAATTAGTAGCAATATGTATCAACTTTGTAATACAACTGAATGAACCATTTTGCAAACATATGTTCAGTGATATACAGGGAGTGCAGAATTATTAGGCAAGTTGTATTTTTGAGGATTAATTTTATTATTGAACAACCATGTTCTCAATGAACCCAAAAAACTCAATATGAAAGCTGAATATTTTTGGAAGTAGTTTTTATAGTTTGTTTTTAGTTTTAGCTATTTTAGGGGGATATCTGTGTGTGCAGGTGACTATTACTGTGCATAATTATTAGGCAACTTAACAAAAAACAAATATATACCCATTTCAATTATTTATTTTTACCAGTGAAACCAATATAACATCTCAACATTCACAAATATACATTTCTGACATTCAAAAACAAAACAAAAACAAATCAGTGACCAATATAGCCACCTTTCTTTGCAAGGACACTCAAAAGCCTGCCATCCATGGATTCTGTCAGTGTTTTGATCTGTTCACCATCAACATTGCGTGCAGCAGCAACCACAGCCTCCCAGACACTGTTCAGAGAGGTGTACTGTTTTCCCTCCTTGTAAATCTCACATTTGATGATGGACCACAGGTTCTCAATGGGGTTCAGATCAGGTGAACAAGGAGGCCATGTCATTAGATTTTCTTCTTTTATACCCTTTCTTGCCAGCCACGCTGTGGAGTACTTGGGCGCGTGTGATGGAGCATTGTCCTGCATGAAAATCATGTTTTTCTTGAAGGATGCAGACTTCTTCCTGTACCACTGCTTGAAGAAGGTGTCTTCCAGAAACTGGCAGTAGGACTGGGAGTTGAGCTTGACTCCATCCTCAACCCGAAAAGGCCCCACAAGCTCATCTTTGATGATACCAGCCCAAACCAGTACTCCACCTCCACCTTGCTGGCGTCTGAGTCGGACTGGAGCTCTCTGCCCTTTACCAATCCAGCCACGGGCCCATCCATCTGGCCCATCAAGACTCACTCTCATTTCATCAGTCCATAAAACCTTAGAAAAATCAGTCTTGAGATATTTCTTGGCCCAGTCTTGACGTTTCAGCTTGTGTGTCTTGTTCAGTGGTGGTCGTCTTTCAGCCTTTCTTACCTTGGCCATGTCTCTGAGTATTGCACACCTTGTGCTTTTGGGCACTCCAGTGATGTTGCAGCTCTGAAATATGGCCAAACTGGTGGCAAGTGGCATCTTGGCAGCTGCACGCTTGACTTTTCTCAGTTCATGGGCAGTTATTTTGAGCCTTGGTTTTTCCACACGCTTCTTGCGACCCTGTTGACTATTTTGAATGAAACGCTTGATTGTTCGATGATCACGCTTCAGAAGCTTTGCAATTTTAAGAGTGCTGCATCCCTCTGCAAGATATCTCACTATTTTTGACTTTTCTGAGCCTGTCAAGTCCTTCTTTTGACCCATTTTGCCAAAGGAAAGGAAGTTGCCTAATAATTATGCACACCTGATATAGGGTGTTGATGTCATTAGACCACACCCCTTCTCATTACAGAGATGCACATCACCTAATATGCTTAATTGGTAGTAGGCTTTCGAGCCTATACAGCTTGGAGTAAGACAACATGCATAAAGAGGATGATGTGGTCAAAATACTCATTTGCCTAATAATTCTGCACTCCCTGTATGTTAACAGAGGTAAAAGCATCCTCTAACGTTAACTAAAACTGGAGACTTGTACAGCTTGATAGCAGATAAATCATATCTCAGTGGTGAAAAGCAGAAATAATGAAACAGACCTGTGTGTAAATATTGCAGCAACATCCGGGAAAACAAAGTCACAGGGCTAATAAAAACCGGACCGGGACATGAGCCTCCGACATCCTTATCTCCCTGCTCACTGGGGACACAAACTTGCAGGTGAATTCTTTGCCTCTGTGCATAAACCGTATCCAGGCGATTTGTAGGAACCACTTGATTACCGCAAGATCCAGGCTTGCTTCCTCAGTTAGGATTTGAATTTCCCGGGCAGGCTCAGGCCAACTGCTTGTTCCACAGGTGCAATGATAGCTGCTTTTTAGAAAGGTCGACGCGCGTTACGCCCCATAATGCTGAGTGAAACAGGGGCCTCGTCAGGACTGTCAATCACCTCTAATTGTCGGCTTTTATTGCAACACCATTGAAAAGTAAGGTTTTTTTCAGCCAATCAAAATAGCTATTTATACACAACCCTTTAAAATTCCTTAGACAAAACAATCATGCCTTAAAGATTCATTCAATGGTTACCAACACATCAAGCGATACAATTTAGCCTACAATATTGTGAAGCAACTTACTTACAAGAAACAATGATTGCATGCAAAAAAATCTAATGCACGTTGCAGCTCAATCAAACTTTATTTCATTGGTTATCTATATCTGGACAAATGGACATTACATAAATACCAATTTTATTTGAATTCCACAAATCTGGAATAATCTTGTAACTTTTAGAATAGTTTCCGAGATTACTGTGGAGGTAAACTTTGACATGAAGGACCAATAACTTTGAAACAAGCTAAAGAGAAAATAGAAATAATAAAAAAAATTTCTAAAAATAACTGATAGTGTTGCAGCTTCTGAGGAGAAGCAAGCCTGGATCTTGCGGTAATCAAGTGGTTCCTACAAATCGCCTGGATACGGTTTATGCACAGAGGCAAAGAATTCACCTGCAAGTTTGTGTCCCCAGTGAGCAGGGAGATGCGGTTGTGAGAGGTGAGATAAGGATGTCGGAGGCTCATGTCCCGGTCCGGGTTTTATTAGCCCTGTGACTTTGTTTTCCCGGATGTTGCTGCGATATTTACACACAGGTCTGTTTCATTATTTCTGCTTTTCACCACTGAGATATGATTTATCTGCTATCAAGCTGTACAAGTCTCCAGTTTTAGTTAACGTTAGAGGACGCTTTTACCTCGGTTAACATATCACTGAACATATGTTTGCAAAATGGTTCATTCAGTTGGATTACAAAGTTGATACATATTGCTACTAATTGAAACATCTGATTTCCTCTATCAAGGACTTATATGGTCTGTAAAAAGGACTTTATTTTCTCTTCATCATAGAGGAATCTTTATGGATTGTTTACTCTAGTACAATTTTGAGTTGGGAATTTATAAACTGTGTGTTTCCAACCTTTGCTTGCTGCATATGTTTTTATATATCTGTGATGACTTATCAATATGTTTGATATGCTTTATTTACAATCCACTGCAGTGGTGTTTTCTAGAGATAATAAGTAATTTCTAGCTGTTTATTTTGTGGTAGCAATTTTTTGCAATAAACTGTTTGCATGTGGTTAAGTCTGTGCATGTGCAGTTAATTTCTTGGATTTTATGCTGTTCCGCAGTCTTACATATCTAAGAAATTGGATTAAATGGGTTATAAAATTGAGTGCTGAAACCCCCTACTTTAGCTATGGTATCTCATATAGCTCTACCATTTTCTCTTATCTATAAGGTACTGGATTAAATAAACTTTTGAGGGGTCTGCACCACGTCTGATTTCAGCTGACCCTGAGTCATTCGGTGTACACAAATATATATAATTTCATCAGAGTAAAAAATCCTATGTCTTTGTATAAAGATAGGTTCTGTTTTTTTTTGTTTTTCTTCCACAATTTTTTAATATATATAATATAATATATAAGTAGAATCCTAGAAAAAAATCTAGGAAGCTCTGGGTCCACTAGCGCTCCTGAAAAAGGGGGTATAAAACCAAATGACCCTTAAAGTAAAAACAGATAATTAATACTAAGGGGAGATTCTCTGTATCACCCTTCTATATGAAAATAAATTAATAAAGAATAAAAGGTAAGCGCTGCCTAGCATATAAATACAAGTGTAAAAAAAATATACACACAATACAATATATATAATAAAAACAAAATTTCATAAGCACATAAAGACATGAGTAAAGTTTATAAAAAATTCTTGGTATTCTTAATTCATCCGGTCCCCATAAGGGTGTGCACTTACTTGAAGTTACCTCAATCAGTATGAGGTAAGTAAAGACGTAATCACTTGTATGTTTCACACTGTCTAGAAAAGCCTCTTGTATGGAGTGAGATGGCCCCTTTGAACCTTGCAATATCCACCGGTAGAGAAACTTTCAGATCCTCTAATCCTTAGAGTGAGGTAGATACTTGATAGGATGGCATGCAAAAAACAATTTATGTAAGAATTTACCTGATAAATTAGTTTCTTTCATATTGGCAAGAGTCCATGAGCTAGTGACATGTGGGATATACAATACTACCAGGAGGGGCAAAGTTTCCCAAACCTCAAAATGCCTATAAATACACCCCTCACCACACCCACAATTTAGTTTAACGAATAGCCAAGCAGTGGGGTGATAAAGAAAGGAGTAGAAAGCATCAACAAAGGAAATTTGGAAATAATTGTGCTTTATACAAAAAATCATAACCACCATAAAAAGGGTGGGCCTCATGGACTCTTGCCAATATGAAAGAAACAAATTTATCAGGTAAATTCTTACACAAATTATGTTTTCTTTCATGTAATTGGCAAGAGTCCATGAGCTAGTGACATATGGCATATCAATACCCAAGATGTGGAGTCTTCCACTCAAGAGTCACTAGAGAGGGAGGGAATAAAACAAAAACAGCCATATTCCGCTGAGAAAATAATCCACAACCCAAAAATAAGTTTATTTTCACTTTTGAAAGAAAAAAACTTAAATCAAAAAGCAGAAGAATCAAACTGAAACAGCTGCCTGAAGAACTTTTCTACCAAAAACTGCTTCCGAAGAAGCAAATAAATCAAAATGGTAGAATTTAGTAAATTTATGCAAAGAGGACCAAGTGGCTGCTTTGCAAATCTGATCAACTGAAGCTTCATTCTTAAAAGCCCATGAAGTGGAGACTGATCTAGTAGAATGAGCTGTAATTCTCTGAGGCGGGGTTTGACCCGACTCCAAATAAGCTTGATGAATCAAAAGTTTCAACCAAGAAGCCAAGGAAATAGCAGAAGCTTTCTGAACTTTCCTAGGACCAGAAAATAAAACAAATAGACTAGAAGTCTTCCTGAAATTTTTAGTAGCTTCCACATAATATTCCAAAGCTCTTACCACATCCAAAGAATGTAAGGATCTCTCCAAAGAATTCTTAGGATTAGGACATAAAGAAGGGACAACAATTTCTCTACTAATGTTGTTAGAATTCACAACCTTAGGTAAAAATTGAAAAGAAGTCCGCAAAACTGCCTTATCCTGATGAAAAATCAGAAAAGGAGACTCACAAGAAAGAGCAGATAGCTCAGAAACTCTTCTAGCAGAAGAGATAGCCAAAAGGAACAACACTTTCCAAGAAAGTAGTTTAATGTCCAAAGAATGCATAGGTTCAAATGGAGGAGCCTGTAAAGCCCTCAGAACCAAATTAAGACTCCAAGGAGGAGAAATTGACTTAATGACAGGCTTAATATGAACTAAAGCCTGTACAAAACAGTGTATATCAGGAAGTATAGCAATCTTTCTGTGAAATAAAACAGAAAAACAGACCTTGAAATAGTAGGTCCAGCCGTAACGGAAGTGGCCAAGGCGGGCAACTGGACATCCGAACCAGATCCACATACCAAAACCTGTGTGGCCATGCTGGAGCCACCAGCAACACCAAAGACTGTTCCATGATGATTTTGGAAATCACTCTTGGAAGGAGAACTAGAGGCGGGAAGATGAAAGCAGGTTGATAACACCAAGGAAGTGTCAGTGCATCCACTGCTTCCACCTGAACATCCCTGGACAGGTATCTGTGAAGTTTCTTGTTTAGATGAGAGGCCATGAGATCTATCTCTGGAAGCCCCCACATCTGAACAATCTGAGAAAACACATCTGGATGGAGAGACCACTCCCCTAGATGTAAAGTCTGGCGGCTGAGATAATCCGCCTCCCAATTGTCTACACCTGGGATATGCACCCCAGAGATTAGACAAGAGCTGGATTCCGCCCAAGCAAGTATCCGAGATACTTCTTTCATAGCTTGGGGACTGTGAGTCCCACCCTGATGATTGACATAAGCCACAGTTGTGATATTGTCTGTCTGAAAACAAATGAATGGTTCTCTCTTTAGTAGAGGCCAGAACTGAAGAGCCCTGAGAATTGCACGGAGTTCTAAAATATTTATTGGTAATCTCGCCTCTTGAGATTTCCAAACCCCTTGTGCTGTCAGAGATCCTAGAACAGCTCCCCAACCTGAAAGACTGGCCCAGGTTGGGCGAACAAAAGAAGCCCCTTGAATCAAACGATGGTGATCTATCCACCATGTCAGAGAGTGTCGTACATTGGGATTCAAGGATATTAATTGTGATATCTTTGTATAATCCCTGCACCATTGATTCAGCATACAAAGCTGTAGAGGTCTCATGTGAAAACGAGCAAAGGAGATTGCATCCGATGCTGCAGTCATGAGACCTAAAACTTCCATGCACATAGCCACTGAAGGGAATGACAGACTGAATGAGCCGACATGCTGCGACCAATTTTAAACGTCTCTTGTCTGTTAGAGACAGAGTCATGGACACTGAATCTATCTGGAAGCCTAAAAAGGTGACCCTTGTCTGAGGAATCAAGAAACTTTTTGGTAAATTGATCCTCCAACCATGTTTCCGAAGAAACAACACTAGTTGATTTGTGTGAGATTCTGCAGTATGTAAAGACTGAGCTAGTACCAAGATATCATCCAAATAAGGAAACACCGCAATACCCTGTTCTCTTATTAACGATAGTAGTAGGGCACCCAGAACCTTTGAAAAGATTCTTGGAGCTGTTGCTAGGCCAAATGGAAGAGCAACAATTGGTAATGCTTGTCTAGAAAAGAGAATCTCAGAAACTGATAGTGTTCTGGATGAATCAGAATATGAAGGTATGCATCCTGCAAGTCTATTGTGGACATATAATGTCCTTGCTGAACAAAAGGAAGAATAGTCCTTATAGTCACCATCTTGAAAGTTGGTACTCTTACATAACGATTCAAAATTTTCAGATCCAGAACTGGTCTGAACAAATTTTCTTTCTTTGGTACAATGAATAGGTTTGAATAAAACCCCAAACCTTGTTCCTGAGGAGGAACTGGCATGATTACCCCTGAAGACTCCAGGTCTGAAACACACTTCAGAAAAGCCTGAGCTTTTACTGGATTTACAGGAATGTGTGAGAGAAAAAAAACTTCTCACAGGAGGTCTTACTTTGAATCCTATTCAATACCTTTGAGAGACAATGCTCTGAATCCAATGATTTTGGACAGATTTTATCCAAAAATCCTTGAAAAACCTTAATCTGCCCCCTACCAGCTGAGCTGGAATGAGGGCCGCACCTTCATGCGGACTTAGGGGAAGACTTTGGTTTCCTAAATTGCTTGGATTTATTCCAATTTGAGGAAGGCTTCCAACTGGAAGCAGATTCCTTGGGAGGAGGATTGAGTTTTTGTTCCTTATTCTGACGAAAGGAACGAAAACGGTTAGAAGTCTTAGATTTACCCTTAGGTTTTTTATCCTGAGGCAAAAAAAAACTCCTTTTCCTCCAGTGATAGTTGAAATAATAGAATCCAACTGAGAACCAAATAAATTATTACCTTGGAAAGAAAGAGATAGTAATCTAGATTTAGATGTCATATCAGCATTCCAAGATTTAAGCCACAAAGCTCTTCTAGCTAATACAGCTAAAGACATGGATCTAACATCAATTTTGATAATATCAAAAATGGCATCACAAATAAAATGATTAGCATGTTGCAGTAAGCGAACAATGCTAGATATGTCAGAATCCAATTCATGTTGCGCTAAATTTTCCAACCAAAAAGTTGATGCAGCCGCAACATCACCTAAAGAAATAGAACGTTTGAGAAGATGACCTAAATATAAATAGGCCTTCCTTAGATAAGATTCAAGCTTCCTATCTAAAGGATCCTTAAAGGAAGTGCTATCTTCCATAGGAATAGTGGTACGTTTAGCAAGAGTAGAAATAGCCCCATCAACTTTGGGGATCTTTTCCCAAAACTCTATTGAAATTACTGGTAAAGGATACAATCTCTTAAACCTTGAAGGAATAAAGGAAGTACCTGGCTTATTCCATTCCCTAGAAATCATATCAGAAATAGCCTCAGGAATGGGAAAAACACCTGGGGAAACCACAGCAGGTTTAAAAACAGCATTTAAACGTTTATTAGACTGAACGTCAATAGGACTGGTTACCGCAATATCCAAAGTAATTAACACTTCTTTTAATAAAGAATGCATATACTCTATTTTAAATAAATAAGTAGATTTGTCAGTGTCAATGTTTGAGGAAGGATCTTCTGTTTCAGATCCTCATCAGAAGAGGATGAATTATTATGTAGCTGGTCATTTGAAATTTCATCAGCTAAATGAGAAGTTTTAAAATACCTTTTACGTTTATTAGAAGGTGGAAATGCAGACAAAGCCTTCATAATAGATTCAGAAACAAATTCTTTAAAATTTACAGGTATATCATGCACATTAGAAGTTGAAGGAACTGCAACTGGCAATGTACTATCACTGATAGAAACACTATCTGCATGTAAAAGTTTATCATGACAACTATTACAAATGACATCCGGTGGAATAATTTCTACAATTTTACAACAAATGCACTTAGCTTTGGTAGAACCAATGTCAGGCAGCAATGTTCCAGCAGAAACTTCAGAGACAGGATCAGATTGGGACATCTTGCTCAATGTAAGAGAAAAAACAACATATAAAGCAAAATTATCTATTTCCTTAAATGACAGTTTCAGGAATGGGAAAAAATGCAAAAGCATAGGCCTCTTGATAGAGAAAAAAACAGGAGGCAAACATCAATGGAGTATTGAAATAATGAAAAAAATTGGGCGCCAAAAATGACCGGAAATGACACACTTGCATCACTAAAGACGCCGCCGTGTGAAAGGTCTCGGCGTCACGTATGACGCCGGAAATGACGAAGTTGCGTCATAAACATATTTTTTCATCGCCAAAAAAAAGTTTGCGACAAAAATTACACAATAAAGTTTAGCATTTGACGCACCCGCGGGCCTAACACCCGCAATTGCAAAAAGTAGTCAAATTGAAAAAAAGACTAAACCCCAGGTAAGAAATAAATTTCTTAAAGTGTTTACATTCCCAAATATGAAACTGACAGTCTGCAGAAGGAAATACATGAACCTGACTCATGGCAAATATAAGTACAATACATATATTTAGAACTTTATATAATTGCATAAAGTGCCAAACCATAGCTGAGAGTCTCTTAAGTAATAAAAACATACTTACCAAAAGACACCCATCCACACATAGTAGATAGCCAAACCAGTTATTAGTAGAGGTAATGGTAAATTGAGAGTATCGTCGATCTGAAAAGGGAGGTAGGAGATGAATCTCTACGACCGATAACAGAGAACCTATGAAATAGACCCCCATTAGGGAAATCATCGTATTCAAATAAGTGATACTCCCTTCACATCCCTCTGACATTCGCTGTACTCTGAGAGGAATCGAGCTTCAACAATGCTGAGAAGCGCATATCAACGTAGAAATCTTAGCACAAAGTTACTTCACCACCTCCATAGGAGGCAAAGTTTGTAAAACTGAATTGTGGGTGTGGTGAGGGGTGTATTTATAGGCATTTTGAGGTTTGGGAAACTTTGCCCCTCCTCGTAGGATTGTATATCCCATATGTCACTAGCTCATGGACTCTTGCCAATTACATGAAAGAAATAAAAGGACACTAATAGTGCATTAACCTTTTATTAAATGTGACAAATAACACACCTGTAGATTAAGCCTACTCACAAGTAAACCCTCAATTAATGAGGTAAATCTAGAGCATATAAACAAGTTAAGGCCGATAGCAGCAGTACTGCTGCTATCGGCCTTAACTTGTTTATATGCTCTTGATTTACCTCATTAATTGAGGGTTTACTTGTGAGTAGGCTTAATCTACAGGTGTGTTATTTGTCACATTTAATAAAAGATTAATGCACTATTAGTGTCCTTTTATTTTTGCATGCCATCCTATCGAGTATCTACCTCACTCTAAGGGTTAGAGGATCTGAAAGTTTCTCTACCGGTGGATATTGCAAGGTTTAAAAGGGCCATCTCACTCCATACAAGAGGCTTTTCTAGACAGTGTGAAACATACAAGTGATTACATCTTTACTTACCTCATACTGATTGAGGTAACTTCAAGTAAGTGCACACCCTTATGGGGACCGGATGAATTAAGAATACCAAGAATTTTTTATGAACTTTACTCATGTCTTTATCTATGTGCTTATGAAATTTTGTTTTTATGATATATTTTTGTATTGTGTGTATATTTTTTTTACACTTGTATTTATATGCTAGGCAGCGCTTACCTTTTATTCTTTATTAACGCATATATATATATATATATATATATATATATATATATATATATATATATATATATATATACACACACACATGCTGTGTATATATATATATATATATATATTTATATTTATAACAAAAACATAATTTATGCTTACCTGATAAATTTATTTCTCTTGTGATGTATCGAGTCCATGGATTCATCCATACTTGTGGGATATTCTCCTTCCCTACAGGAAGTGGCAAAGAGAGCACCCACAGCAGAGCTGTTTACATAGCTCCTCCCTTAGCTCCACCCCCCAGTCATTCGACCGAAGGCTAGGAAGAAAAAGGAGAAACTATAGGGTGCAGTGGTGACTGAAGTTTTTTAAATAAAAATATACTGCCTGTCTTAATAAACAGGGCGGGCAGTGGACTCAATACATCACAAGAGAAATAAATTTATCAGGTAAGCATAAATTATGTTTTCTCTTGTAAGATGTATCGAGTCCACGGATTCATCCATACTTGTGGGATACCAATACCAAAGCTTTAGGACACGGATGAAGGGAGGGACAAGACAGGGACCTTAAACGGAAGGCACCACTGCTTGTAGAACCTTTCTCCCAAAAATAGCCTCCGAAGAAGCAAAAGTATCGAATTTGGAAAAGCGAAGACCAAGTCGCCGCCTTACAAATCTGTTCAACAGAAGCCTCATTTTTAAAAGCCCATGTGGAAGCCACTTCTCTAGTAGAATGAGCAGTCTCATAAGCCAAACGGATGATGCTTTTCAGTCAAAAGGAAAGAGGTAGCCGTAGCCTTTTGACCTCTCCGTTTACCAGAATAAACAACAAACAATGAAGATGTTTGACGGAAATCTTTAGTTGCTTGTAAGTAGAACTTTAAAGCATGAACCACATCAAGATCAATATCAATGACCGACTCAGAGAAACCACGCTTTGATAGAATCAGGCGTTCAATCTCCAAGCAGTCAGACGCAGAGAAATTAGATTTGGATGCGTGAATGGACCTTGGATTAGAAGGTCCTTCCTCATTGGCAGAGACCACGGTGGAACTGATGACATGTCCACTAGGTCTGCATACCAAGTCCTGCGTGGCCACGCAGGTGCTATCAGAATCACCAAAGCCCTCTCCTGCTTGATTCTGGCAACCAGACGTGGAAGGAGAGGAAACGGTGGAAATACATAGGCCAGATTGAAGGACCAGGGTACTGCTAGAGCATCTATCAGTACCGCCTGGGGATCCCGGGACCTGGACCCGTAACGAGGAAGTTTGCATTTTGTCGGGACGCCATCAGATCCAATTCTGGTGTGCCCCATAGATGAGTCAGCTGGGCAAATACCTCCGGATGGAGCCTCTTTATAATTTATAGACATATCAGTGTAAGTGGGACACATTCTAAGAGGGGGTTCCACAATGGCTTTTAAACACATTGAACAAGGATTTTCCTTGATGTCAGACATGTTAAACAGGCTAGTAATGCAACAAGCAAGCTTGGAGAACCTTTATTCAATGAAAAACAACACTTTCAAAAAAACGGTACTGTGCCTTTAAGAGAAAAAAACATGTACACTTTCTGCAAAACTGCTTAAAAATATCACAAATCTTACAAATTGTTTACAGCATATGTAGCAAGCCTTAGTAAGGTTGCACCACTAGTAAGAATGAGATTAACCCCTTAGTTACCAAACCGGATTGACAAAAGTCTAAAAATCCGTAAAATATACAGTCAGCACCTTGCCACAGCTCTGCTGTGGCACCTACCTGCCCTTAGGGGCTGAAATTGGGGGAATAAAGCTTCGTTTTGGCTCCAAAACTGCTTCAGGACCCTCTTGTGTTGAAGCTAGCTATCCAGAAGTAAAAGCAAATGCGCAACTAAGGCGCGAAATTAGGCCCCACCCACCTCATACACGATGTCTGAGGGACCTTAAATTAACACCTCAAATGTTAAAAACATAGCCATGTGGTATAGAAACCTTCCAATATAAGCCAAATGAACCCCTAAATAAAAGTCTAAAAAAAAAACGTTTTTCTCAAATCTATCAAAAACGTCTGTTTAAAACCTATAAGTGTCAACCAGCAGTAACTTAGCCCTTATCCAAGCTTATAATACTACCCTAAGTGTCTGATTAAAGCTTACCCTTTTCTTGAAATATCCTGTCTTTCTAGAAAAATTGACTGAACATACCTCAGTGCAGTAGAGACTGCAAAACCGTTCCTCAGCTGAAGTTTCCTGTACTCTTCAGCCTCAGTGGGAACAGCAATGAATCTTAGTTACCAAATGCTAAGATCATCATCCTCCTTGCAGAAATCTTCATCCCTTTTCTGCCAGAGAGTAAATAGTACACACAGGTACCATTTAAAATAACAAACTTTTGCTTGAGAAAATAAAAACTAACATTTTTATCACCACACTCACTCTGCCCTTCCTAGTACTTAGAGTAGGCAAAGAGAATGACTGGGGGGTGGAGCTAAGGGAGGAGCTATATAGACCGCTCTGCTGTGGGTTCTCTCTGCCACTTCCTGTAGGGAAGGAGAATATCCCACAAGTATGGATGAATTTGTGGATTCGGTACATCTTACAAGAGAAATGTAGTTTGCAATATACTGAGATTTGTAATATTCTTACCAAAAATGTACCTATATTACATATGGATGATACTCTAAAACCGATTACACACAAAAACATGCTTACCTGATAAATTACTTTCTCCAACGGTGTGTCCGGTCCACGGCGTCATCCTTACTTGTGGGAATATTCTCTTCCCCAACAGGAAATGGCAAAGAGCCCAGCAAAGCTGGTCACATGATCCCTCCTAGGCTCCGCCTACCCCAGTCATTCGACCGACGTACAGGAGGAAATATATATAGGAGAAACCATATGATACCGTGGTGACTGTAGTTAGAGAAAATAATTCATCAGACCTGATTAAAAAAACCAGGGCGGGCCGTGGACCGGACACACCGTTGGAGAAAGTAATTTATCAGGTAAGCATAAATTCTGTTTTCTCCAACATAGGTGTGTCCGGTCCACGGCGTCATCCTTACTTGTGGGAACCAATACCAAAGCTTTAGGACACGGATGAAGGGAGGGAGCAAATCAGGTCACCTAAATGGAAGGCACCACGGCTTGCAAAACCTTTCTCCCAAAAATAGCCTCTGAAGAAGCAAAAGTATCAAATTTGTAAAATTTGGCAAAAGTGTGCAGTGAAGACCAAGTCGCTGCCTTACATATCTGGTCAACAGAAGCCTCGTTCTTGAAGGCCCATGTGGAAGCCACAGCCCTAGTGGAGTGAGCTGTGATTCTTTCACGAGGCTGCCGTCCGGCAGTCTCATAAGCCAATCGGATAATGCTTTTAAGCCAAAAAGAAAGAGAGGTAGAAGTTGCTTTTTGACCTCTCCTTTTACCAGAATAAACAACAAACAAAGAAGATGTTTGTCTGAAATCTTTAGTAGTCTTTAAATAGAATTTTAGAGCACGGACTACGTCCAAATTGTGTAACAAACGTTCCTTCTTTGAAACTGGATTCGGACACAAAGAAGGTACAACTATCTCCTGGTTAATATTTTTGTTGGAAACAACTTTCGGAAGAAAACCAGGCTTAGTACGCAAAACCACCTTATCTGCATGGAACACCAGATAGGGCGGAGAACACTGCAGAGCAGATAACTCAGAAACTCTTCTAGCAGAAGAAATTGCAACCAAAAACAAAACTTTCCAAGATAATAACTTAATATCTATGGAATGTAAGGGTTCAAACGGAACCCCTTGAAGAACTGAAAGAACTAGATTTAGACTCCAGGGAGGAGTCAAAGGTGTGTAAACAGGCTTGATTCTAACCAGAGCCTGAACAAACGCTTGAACGTCTGGCACAGCTGCCAGCCTTTTGTGAAGTAAAACAGATAAAGCAGAGATCTGTCCCTTCAGAGAACTTGCAGATAATCCTTTCTCCAAACCTTCTTGTAGAAAGGATAGAATCTTAGGAATTTTTATCTTGTTCCATGGGAATCCTTTAGATTCACACCAACAGATATATTTTTTCCATATTTTATGGTAAATTTTTCTAGTTACAGGCTTTCTAGCCTGAATCAGAGTATCTATTACAGAATCTGAAAACCCACGCTTTGATAAAATCAAGCGTTCAATCTCCAAACAGTCAGTTGGAGGGAAACCAGATTCGGATGTTCGAATGGACCTTGAACAAGAAGGTCCTGTCTCAAAGGTAGCTTCCATGGTGGAGCCGATGACATATTCACCAGGTCTGCATACCAAGTCCTGCGTGGCCACGCAGGAGCTATCAAGATCACCGAAGCCCTCTCCTGATTGATCCTGGCTACCAGCCTGGGAATGAGAGGAAACGGTGGGAATACATAAGCTAGGTTGAAGGTCCAAGGTGCTACTAGTGCATCTACTAGAGTCGCCTTGGGATCCCTGGATCTGGACCCGTAACAAGGAACCTTGAAGTTCTGACGAGAGGCCATCAGATCCACGTCTGGAATGCCCCATAATTGAGTTATTTGGGCAAAGATTTCCGGATGGAGTTCCCACTCCCCCGGATGGAATGTCCGACGACTCAGAAAATCCGCTTCCCAATTTTCCACTCCTGGGATGTGGATTGCAGACAAGTGGCAGGAGTGATCCTCCGCCCATTGAATTATCTTGGTCACTTCCTCCATCGCCAGGGAACTCCTTGTTCCCCCCTGATGGTTGATATATGCAACAGTCGTCATGTTGTCTGATTGAAACCTTATGAATTTGGCCTTTGCTAGATGAGGCCAAGCTTTGAGAGCATTGAATATTGCTCTCAGTTCCAGAATGTTTATCGGGAGAAGAGATTCTTCCCGAGACCATAGACCCTGAGCTTTCAGGGGTTCCCAGACCGCGCCCCAGCGCACCAGACTGGCGTCGGTCGTGACAATGACCCACTCTGGTCTGCGGAAGCTCATTCCCTGTGACAGGTTGTCCAGGATCAGCCACCAACGGAGTGAATCTCTGGTCCTTTGATCTACTTGAATCGTCGGAGACAAGTCTGTATAATCCCCATTCCACTGTCTGAGCATGCACAGTTGTAATGGTCTTAGATGAATTCATGCAAAAGGAACTATGTCCATTGCTGCAACCATCAATCCTATTACTTCCATGCACTGCGCTATGGAAGGACGAAGAACAGAATGAAGTACTAGACAAGAGCTTAGAAGTTTTGATTTTCTGACCTCTGTCAGAAAAATCCTCATTTCTAAGGAATCTATTATTGTTCCCAAGAAGGGAACTCTTGTTGACGGGGACAGAGAACTTTTTTCTTTGTTCACTTTCCATCCGTGAGATCTGAGACGATGTCCGTATGAGCCTTTGCTTTTGACAGAGACGACGCTTGAATCAGGATGTCGTCCAAGTAAGGAACTACTGCAATGCCCCTTGGTCTTAGAACCGCTAGAAGGGACCCTAGTACCTTTGTGAAAATTCTCGGAGCAGTGGCTAATCCGAATGGAAGTGCCACAAACTGGTAATGCTTGTCCAGAAAAGCGAACCTTAGGAACTGATGATGTTCCTTGTGGATAGGAATATGTAGGTACGCATCCTTTAAATCCACCGTGGTCATAAATTGACCTTCCTGGATGGTAGGAAGGATCGTTCGAATGGTTTCCATTTTGAACGATGGAACCCTGAGAAATTTGTTTAGGATCTTGAGATCTAAAATTGGTCTGAATGTTCCCTCTTTTTTGGGAACTATGAACAGGTTGGAGTAAAACCCCATCCCTTGTTCTCCTATTGGAACTGGATGAATTACTCCCATCTTTAACAGGTCTTCTACACAATGTAAGAATGCCTGTCTTTTTATTTGGTTTGAAGATAATTGAGACCTGTGGAACCTTCCCCTTGGGGGTAGTTCCTTGAATTCCAGGAGATAACCCTGAGAAACTATTTCTAGTGCCCAAGGATCCTGAACATCTCTTGCCCAAGCCTGAGCAAAGAGAGAAAGTCTGCCCCCCACCAGATCCGGTCCCGGATCGGGGGCCATCCCTTCATGCTGTTTTGGTAGCAGTGGCAGGCTTCTTGGCCTGCTTACCCTTGTTCCAGCCTTGCATCGGTCTCCAGGCTGGTTTGGGTTGAGAAGTATTACCCTCTTGCTTAGAGGATGTAGAATTAGAGGCTGGTCCGTTTCTGCAAAAGGGACGAAAATTAGGCTTATTTTTAGCCTTAAAAGACCTATCCTGAGGAAGGGCGTGGCCCTTTCCCCCGGTGATGTCTGAAATAATCTCTTTCAAATCAGGACCAAACAGAGTTTTACCCTTGAAAGGGATGTTAAGCAATTTTGTCTTGGAAGACACATCCGCTGACCAAGACTTTAGCCAAAGCGCTCTGCGCGCCACGGTAGCAAACCCTGACTTTTTCGCCACTAATCTAGCTAATTGCAAAGCGGCATCTAAAATAAAAGAGTTAGCCAATTTAAGTGCTTGAACTCTGTCCATAACCTCCTCATACGAAGATTCTTTATTGAGCGACTTTTCTAGTTCTTCGAACCAGAAACACGCTGCTGTAGTGACAGGAACAATGCATGAAATTCGTTGTAGAAGGTAACCTTGCTGAACAAACATCTTTTTAAGCAAACCCTCTAATTTTTTATCCATAGGATCTTTGAAAGCACAACTATCTTCTATAGGAATAGTAGTGCGTTTGTTTAGAGTAGAAACCGCCCCCTCGACCTTGGGGACTGTCTGCCATAAGTCCTTTCTGGGGTCGACTATAGGAAATAATTTCTTAAATATAGGGGGAGGAACAAAAGGTATGCCGGGCCTTTCCCACTCCTTATTTACTATGTCCGCCACCCGCTTGGGTATAGGAAAAGCATCGGGGGGCACCGGAACCTCTAGGAACTTGTCCATCTTACATAATTTCTCTGGAATGACCAAATTGTCACAATCATCCAGAGTAGATAATACCTCCTTAAGCAGTGCGCGGAGATGTTCTAATTTAA
>NW_026512361.1:0-80729 GCF_027579735.1 Bombina bombina
CTTAAGTTCCATTGAATTACAATGGGTAAATAAATACCATTCCTAAGTAAAGATACCATTAAAAGCTACATAATGTTCACAGTCACCAATAATGTCTCAATGAATTGTAATCTTTGAAAAAAAACATTATGGGCCAGATTACGAGTAGAGCACTAAGAGTTGTGAGCGAGCGAAATGGGGTTTCGTGAAACAAAAAAGTGTCACAAAACGCATAAAAAATACATTAAAAATGCAGTTACACTCATAATAAAACTGTCTGATAAAAATTATTTAAAATAAATATTGTACAAAAAAGTTATAAGGGCTCAAAAATATAAGGTCTCAAGTGTTAGAAAGAAAAAAAATGCAGGCAAAGGGCTTTAACATTGAGAGGCATACATATATATGTCTAAATATGTATGTATACATATATATATCTCTATATGTGTGTACTGATGTATTTATGTATTTATATATATGTATTTACAGACATATATACACATAAAAGCACATAAATACATATGTACACACATATAGACATATAAGTAGATGTAAACATGTAAAAGCATATTTTATGCAATGTTCATATTTAATAAAGTGTTAAAATGTGTATTTACTGCAAATATTTCACATTTCAATGTTCTTCACATAGCAGCATATGTTCTATGTATTTATAAATAGATATTCCTATTTAAATCTGTGTATATCTATACCTACATATAATAATCTATATACATAGGTATAGATATATATTTTGCCAAACATATGCTGCTATGTGAAGAACAATGGAATGTGAAATATTCATATTTACATTTGTTTAGCGCACCTGAGAATATCTGATCGGGTTTGCGTGGGAGTAGGGTGTTTTTTTCCACTTTTTTTCTCCATTGACTTCTATGGGGTAATACGTTATTGTGTGCGATATTCTGAGTTGGTCTTTTTGCGTGCATCGGGTTGGCGCTCGTGTGAAAACACTTTACTTTCAACTTGTATAATGAGCGCTACCCGGCGAGCGCAAAAAGCTTACTTCTAGCAGAGTTAATGAGCGACCGGGAGTGTTAAATACCGTTCCACTTGTAATCTGGTCCTAAAAGGAATATGAAGCCCAAAAAAGATTATTTTAGCATTTAGAGCATACAACTTTAAACAGCTTTCCAGTTTACTTCTATTAATACATTTGATTTGTTCTTTTAGTATCCTTTGTTGAAGGAACAGCAGTGTACTGCTGGGAGGTAGCTAAACAAATTGGGTGGAGCCAATGACAAGAGGAATATATGTGCAGCCACCAATCAGAAGCTAGCTCCCAGTTGTGCATTGTTGCTCCTGAGCCTACCTAGATATCATTTTCAACAAATGATACTAAGAAAATGAAACAAATTAGATAATAGAAGTACATTGGAAAGTTATTTAAAAATTGTCTTCTCTATCTGAATCATGAAAGAAAAATGTAGTGCTTCATATCCCTTTAAATTATTTTAATATAATTTGATGTATTGAAATTTTAATTATTAACAGGACATAAATAAAAATGTGTTCCTCATCTACTGCACTAAGGGGCATATTTATCAAGCTCCGTATGAAGCGTGAAGTCCCGTGTTTCTAAAGACCTCTGCTCCATAACCTGTCCGCCTGCTCTGAGGCAGCGGACAGACATTGCCGGAAATCAACCCGATCCAATACGATCGGTTTGATTGACACCCGCTGCTGGCAGCCACGAATCTGCAGGGGCCGTGTTGCAACTGCTGGTGCAATGGTAAATGCTGACAGAGTATGCTGTTGGCATTTATCGATGTGCAGCGGACATGATCCGCAATATCGGATAATGTCCGCTCGCACATTAATAAATAGGCCCCTAAGTGTCCGATAACATTATCTTGGTCCTCAACTTTGCATTGAAATACATCTTTGGGAGTGCTGCCAATGAGAGTAATTAATTACACAAAGCAGGGGGTATTGGCTCACATCCACTTGCAAATAAACAAAACATTATTTTTAAATGCTGCAAAACTTGCCTGCTAAAAACAACTATGCTTTTATATTAAAACTGGGGTCTCTGACTATTTATTTGCAAGCAGATGTACACCAATAGTGCATGTTTCTTGTGTGTGTATGTCCTGGGGTACTGTGCATGAGGATAATGAGTCTTGAACATTTAGAGTAGAGGTTTGTCTATAACAGTGCTAAGTTCCTGTAACACCCTTGGGTGTATTTCATCTGGACCTGGAGTTTTATTTACCTAAATATTATCCATTTTTTCCTGATATCCTCTAGAGATACCCCAGTTAATGGTATGGGCTTATATGTTCTAGTTTGTTTCAAAAGATATCCCATTGGTTCCTCTTTTGTGTATATTAAAGAAAATAAGTGGTTTAGTACCTCAGCATGCTCCCTGTCACTGTTAATCCATGCTCTTCTTCACACATTTTAATGCACCTACATTTTCCTTCTTAGATTTTTTGCCATTTATGTACTTAAAAAAAACGTTTAGTTTTCGACTTTTCAATTAATCTGTCATTTTCAATTTTTGTTTGATTGCTTTTTTGCATGCGTTGCTACATTCCTTATATATTTGGAAAGTTGAGTCCGTACTATTTTCTTTGAATAATTTAAAGGGACAGTCAACACCAGAATTGTTGTTGTTTAAAAAGAAAGATAATCCCTTTATTACCCGTTCCCCAGTTTTGCATAACCAACACACCTATAATAATACTCTTTTTACCTCTGTGATTACCTTGTATCTAAGCTTCTGCTAACTGCCCCCTTATTTCAGTTCTTTTGACAGACTTGCATTTTAGCCAATCAGTGCTTACTCCTAGGTCACTTCATGTGCATGAGCTCAATGTTATCTCTATGAAACACATGAACTAATGCCCTCTAGTGGTCAAAATGCATTCAGATTAGAGGCAGTCTTCAAGGTCTAAGAAATTAGCATATGAGCCTCCTAGGTTCAGGTTTCAACTAAGAATAACAAGAGAATAAATTGGTGCTAAAAGTAAATTGGGAAGTTGTTTAAAATTGCATGCCCTATTTCAATCATTAAAGTTATTTTGGACTTGACTGTCCCTTTAAATGCCCTACATTTGTTCCTAATTTCTTATAACACACTTTTATTTAGCCATATTAACTTGGATTTATTTATTTTACTTTTATAACCATGTGCTTGATGAGTATATTTATTTAACAAAGTTTTAAATGTTATCAATTTATCCTATGCATTTTTAATAGAGAATAAATTGTCCCAATTTATGTTATCTAACGATTTCCTTAACTCATTGAATTTAGCTTTTTTTAAATTAAAAGTATTAGCTGAAGCCTTATAACATTGCCTATGGGAAGTGATTTCAAACGTGACCATGTTATGATCACTGGTACCCAAATGTTCTTTGACTTCTATGTCTGATATTATTTCTGTATTGTTTGATAGCACTAAATCCAATATAGCTTTACTCCTAGTTGGCTCCTCTATTAATTGTGACGTTTTCTGTGTGAACATCTCCTCTAGCTGTATTACTAGTTTCATTAGCCCAGTTTATGTTAAGGTAGTAATCTCCCATAATTATAGCACTGGTATTTTTTTCTATTTGCATTAGTAGTTGAGTTTCCTCCATGTCACTAATGTTGGGGGGCTTGTAGCATGTTCCTAGTAATATTTTTGTTAGGCTTTTTTTTCTTCACTCTTTGGCCTCTAGTTATCAAGCCGTCTACTTACCTGCCTTCGCCGGCCCCAATACGCCGGCCTAAGCTCGCCTCACATCGCCGCCGCAGACCTGAATACGTTCGCCAAAGTTATCAAAAAAGCTGTCTAAAAGCCGCGCACCAAGTACGGGGCGATGAGCAGCGGACTGTGATAGTTATCACTCATCCGATCTCGCTGCTCTTCGGCTTTTCTACAGCTTTATTGATAAGCTGTCACTAAGCACCCACACTATACTATACTGTTCTACCCCCTATACCGCCGCCCCCGGAGCCCCCTGCAACTAAATAAAGTTATTAACCCTTAAACCGCCGCTCCTAGACCCCGCCGCAACTATAATAAATGTATTAACCCCTAAACTGCCGCTCCCGGACCCCGCCGCCACTATAATAAATGTATCAACCCCTAAACCGCCACTCCCGGACCCCGCCACCACCTACATTATACCTATTAACCCCTATCCTGCCCCCTATACCGCCGCAACCTATAATAAATTTATTAACCCCTATCCTGCGGATCCCGTACCCCGCCACAACTAAATAAATTGTTTAACCCTTACACCGCCGCTACCGGACCCCGCCGCCACCTATATTAAACGTATTAACCCCTAATCTGCCCCCCACACCGTCGCCACCTATAATTAATTTATCAACCCCTATCCTGCCCCCCGCAACCTATAATAAAATTATTAACCCCTAAACCTAAGTCTAACCCTAACCCTAACACCCCCCAACTTAAATATTAATTAAATAAATCTAAATAAAATTACTATTATTAACTAAATTATTCCTAGTTAAAACTAAATACTTACCTATAAAATAAACCCTAATATAGCTACAATGTAATTAGTAATTACATTGTAGCTATTTTAGGATTTATATTTATTTTACAGGTAACTTTGTATTTATTTTAACTAGGTACAATAGTTATTAAATAGTTATTAACTATTTAATAACTACCTAGCTAAAATAATTACAAAATTACCTGTAAAATAAATCCTAACCTAAGTTACAATTAAACCTAACACTACACTATCATTAAATAAATTAAATTAATTAACTACAAATACCTACAATTAAATACAATTAAATAAACTAACTAAAGTACAAAAAATAAAAAAACTAAGTTACAAAAAATAAAAAAATATTACAGGATTTTTAATCTAATTACACCTAATCTAAGCCCCCTAATAAAATAACAAAGCCCCCCAAAACAAAAAAATGCCCTACCCTATTCTAAATTACAAAAGTTAACAGCTCTATTACCTTACCAGCCCTTAAAAGGGCCTTTTGCGGGGCATGCCCCAAAGTAATCAGCTCTTTTGCATGTTAAAAAAATACAATCCCCCCAACATTAAAACCCACACCCACATACCCTACTCTAACCCACCCAAACCCCCCTTAAAAAAACCTAACACTAACCCCTGAAGATCTCTCTACCTTGAGTCGTCTTCAGCCAGCCGACCACCGATGGAACAGAATAGGACATCCGCAGCGGCCGAAGTCATCATCCAAGGGGCGCTGAAGAGGTCTTCCATCCGATAGAAGTCTTCATCCATGCGGCGTCTTCAATCTTCATCCATTCGGAGCGAAGTGGAGCCTTCTTCAAAAACGAGCCATCCCTCTTCCAACGACGCCTACCCGATGAATGGATATTCCTTTAAGTAACGTCATCCAAGATTGGCGTCCCTCGAATTCCGATTGGCTGATAGGATTCTATCAGCCAATCGGAATTAAGGTAGGTAAGGTAGGAAAAATCTGATTGGCTGATGCAATCAGCCAATCAGATTGAGCTTAGCATTCTATGGGCTGATCGGAACAGCCAATAGAATGCGAGCTCAATCTGATTGGCTTATTGGATCAGCCAATCGGATTGAACCTTGAATCTGATTGGCTGATTGCATCGCCAATCAGATTTTTCCTACCTTAAATTCCGATTGGCTGATAGAATCCCTATCAGCCAATCAGAATTCGAGGGATGCCATCTTGGATGACGTCACTTAAAGGAATATCCATTCGTCGGGTAGGCGTCATTGGAAGAGGATGGCTCTCTGCGTCAGCTCATTTGAAGAAGGCTCCGCCTCCGGATGGATGAAGATGAAGACGCCGCATGGATGAAGACTTCTATCGGATGGAAGACCTCTTCAGCGCCCCTTGGATGATGACTTCGGCCGCTGCGGATGTCCTCTTCTGTTCCATCGGTGGGTCGGCTGGCTGAAGATGACTCAAGGTAGGGAGATCTTCAGGGGGTTAGTGTTAGGTTTTTTTAAGGGGGGTTTGGGTGGGTTAGAGTAGGGGTATGTGGGTGGTGGGTTTTTTTTAATGTTGGGGAGGGGGTTGTATTTTTTTATTATGCAAAAGAGCTGATTACTTTGGGGCATGCCCGCAAAAGGCCCTTTAAGGGCTGGTAACGTAATAGAGCTGTTAACTTTTTGTAATTTAGAATAGGGTAGGGCATTTTTTTATTTTTGGGGGGCTTTGTATATTTTATTAGGGGGCTCTAGATTAGGTGTAATTAGATTAAAATCTTGTAATATTTTTTTATTTTTTGTAACTTATTTTTTTTTTTAATTTTTTGTACTTTAGTTAATTTATTTTAATTGTAGGTATTTGTAGTTAATTAATTTAATTTATGTAATGATAGTGTAGTGTTAGGTTTAATTGTAAATTAGGTTAGGATTTATTTTACAGGTAAATTTTTATTCTTTTAGCTAGGTAGTTATTAAATAGTTAATAACTATTTAATAACTATTCTACCTAGTTAAAATAAATACAAAGTTACCTGTAAAATAAATATAAATCCTAAAATGGCTACAATGTAATTATTAATTACATTGTAGCTATCTTAGGGTTTATTTTACAGGTAAGTATTTATTTTTAAATAGGAATAATTCATTTAATGATAGTGTAGTGTTAGGTGTAATTGTAACTTAGGTTAGTTTTTATTTTACATATACATTTGTATTTATTTTATCTAGGTAGCTATTAAATAGTTATTAACTATTTAATAGCTTTTGTACCTAGTTAAAATAAATTAAAATTTGCCTGTAAAATAAAAATAAATCCTAAAATAGCTACAATATAATTATTAGTTAGATTGTAGCTATATTAGGGTTTATTTTAAAGGTAAGTATTTAGTTTTAAATAGGATTAATTTAGTTAATAAGAATAATATTTATTTAGATGTATTTAATTAATATTTAAAGGGCCATAATACCCAAATGTTTTAAACACTTGAATAATGATGCAGCATAGCTGTAAAAAGCTGACTAGAAAATATCTCCTGAACATTTCTATGTTAAAAATAAAAATATTTTACCTCAAAAGTTTCTCAGTAGCCCACATCCCATTGTAAATGATTTCTAAGCAGCATTTTAGTGTGTCTGTCCTCGGACATCTAAGGGGATGAGCCTCGTGAACTCTCATATTATTTCACCAATCAGGTAAAGGAAGCTTACTATGAAATCTCATGAGAGTTAAGTCAAATCTCATGAGATCACAGTAAGAGTTCATGACCTCAGCACTGCTGATGCTGATTGGCTGCTGTTCATTTCTTCATTTTTTTATTTTTTTTACCTGCAGCTGGGAGCAGCTGAGTATAACTTTTTACACAGAACTTACTCTGCTGAGCTGAGGAGATTGTGAGGTAAAATATCTTCCTTTTTTACATAGAGATGCTCAGGTGATATTTTCCTGTCAGCTTTTTACAGTTATACTGCATCAGTTTCAAGTGATTTAGCATATGAGTATTATGTCCCTTTAAGTTAGGGGGTGTTAGGGTTAGGGTTAGACTTAGGTTTAGGGGTTAATAATTTTATTATAGTGGCGGTGGTGTAGGGGGGGCAGGATAGGGGTTAATAAATTTATTATAGGTGGCGGCGGTGTAGGGGGGGCAGGATAGGGGTTAATAGGTATTATGTAGGTGGCGGCGGGGTCCTGGAGCGGCGGTTTAGGGGTTAACATATTTATTATAGTTGCGGTGGGGTCCGGGAGCGGCGATTTAGGGGTTAACATATTTATTATAGTTGCGGCGGGGTCCGGGAGTGGCGGTTTAGGGGTTAATAAGTTTATTAGAGTGGCTGTGGGCTCCGGGAGCGGCAGTTTGGGGGGTAATACATTTATTTAGTTGGGGCGGTGTAGGGGGGGCAGATTAGGGTTGTTTAGACTCGGTGTACATGTTAGGGTGTTAGGTGTACACACTTCCCATAGGAATCAATGGGATATCGGGCAGCAGCGAACATGAGCTTTCGCTATGGTCAGACTCCCATTGATTCCTATGGGAACCGCCACCTCCAGGGCGGCGAATTGAAAACCAGGTACGCTGGCCCGGAATAGTGGCGAGCGTACTTGCTAGTTTTTTGATAACTCCCAAAAGTAGTCAGATTGTGCCGAACTTGCGTTCGGAACATCTGGAGTGACGTAAGAATCGTTCTGTGTCGGACTGAGTCCGGCAGATCAAAGCTTACGTCACTATATTCTACTTTTGCCGGGCTGTAGTGCTTTATAACTACAGCAAATCAGCCTCGCCACAAATACGCTGCGGAATTCCAGCATATTTGAGGTTGACGGCTTGATAACTAGAGGCCCATATCTCAACCCACAGTGTCTCGACATTATCACCTGTATCATCATACATATCTTGCCTTATTCTAGGTGTAAGGTCAGGTTTAATACACATGCAAATTCCTCCACCGCCTTTAATTACCCATGTCCCTCCTTAATAAAGTATAACCCTCTAAGTTAACTGTTCAGTCATGTGAATCATCCCAACAGGTTTAAGTTATACTGAAGTTATACTGAAGTTATAATCCACTTCTACAACTAAAAGCTCCAGCTCCCCATTTTACCCGACATGCTTCTTGCATTTGCTGCTATACATTTAATTTTCACGTGCTTTCTGCTGCTACTTGGTGCGCTTCCCTTCAAACTTTCTAATGTGACAATTTCTAAGTGTACCCTTCTGTCATCCATTCCTTGGGACATTCTAGGTGTGTTATATTCACAGACCGATCTGTCTGTTCTATTATGTTTGGACTGACCATCCCCCCTTTGCCTAGTTAAAAGATTTTTTAAGCGTGCTATCCTCTTCCCCAACACACCTTGCACCCATGGCATTCAGGTGCAATTCATCCTTACTGTAAAAATTGTACCCAAGTGAAAAGTCAACCCAGTGCTCTAAAAAGTCAAACCCCTAATTTTTACACCATATTTTTAACCAGGAATTAACGGTCCTTAGCTCCGTCTGCCTTACTGGGTTAGCACATGGAACTTGTAATATCTCTGAAAATATTTGCTTTAAGCTTGCTACCTAACTCCTTGAAGTCATGTTTTAGGACACTCCATCTCCCGCTGATTCATAATTAGTGCCAATTTGCACCATGACTGCAGGGATCAGACCACGACAATGTATCAATACACTCCACAATATGCCTAACACAAGGCCCCTGGAAGAGCTGGCAAACTGTTCTATTAAAGGGATCTCGATTACAAATTACCCTATCAACCTTCTAATAATAGAGTCAACCTACAACCTACATCTGCCTCAGGCCCAGACTGGTATGCCCCTCTTCCAAGGACTGCTCACAAAAGTATGTTCCTCTTCCATGACTGAAGCAACTGTTTACTCTACTTAGGGCAGAACACCCTCTCTGAATTTGCACCCCTGAACTGGATATCCTCAGTACATCTTCACTTAATCTGGAAAATCTTTTGGGGTGCACCAGTTCAGAGCTGGCCTGTCTTTTCCGCTTACTTTTACTTTTCTTTCTAACTGTGACCCAGCTACTTCTGGGAGTCTCCCTATCTGAATCCTCTCAATTTCCACTGCTAGAACCATGATCTTAGGAATACCAAGAGAAAGAGGTAAACGGTCTTGAATTGTGAGGTTCATACAACCAGCTTCATGATTTATTCTACATGTTTTTTGTGATAGGGCAATCAGACAATACACGCAGTAGTCAGGGGGAAATGTTTTAGTTCTTCTGCACTCATAGTAAAAGCATAAAAGGGGCATTATATATATATATATATATATATATATAATATATATATTATATATATATGGGTATGTGTGTGTGTGTGTCTGTCTGATATATGTGTGTCTGTATTGTGTTTAAGGTGAGGAATGGTGGAGTAAGATGATAATTAGGACATTAGCCGTTTATTTTGCTCTTAAATCTAACAGAAAGTGTAGGTTTATTTTAAAGCAAAGTTGCATCCATTTTTCTAAAAGCAAGACACTGTAATGCATATTTAAATGCATTCTTTTATAGACAAAGAAAAATTATGAATTTGAATATCCCTATTATTATTATTCTTTATTTTCAATGTGTTAACATATTTTGCAATATTTTTATGACTTATAATGAATGATACACAATAGGTACATTATAAATAATTATACAGGCACCTCAAAGGACCACTCAATGCAGTAGAATTGCATACTTAACACGTGCATAATAAAAAGACAATGATTTAACACCTACTCTAAATTTCAAATAAGCTGTTGGTTTTTTTCTGACAAATGCATTTTTTCTCCCATTTTCTGGCCCCCTGTATCATGTGACAGACATCAGCCAATCACAGACTAGTATATGTATACCCTGTGAGCTTGTGCATATAAGAAGTCTGATAAGAACATGAGATGAGTCCATTTACAAAAAGTTATTAAATAAACAACCATTTTTTTTAAATGGATACTAGTTATTTCTTGGGGGTTGTCTATACAAATATTAATTATACTTACATGATCTATGTTTATTAACAGAAATACTATTATCCCTTCATTGTTTTACACTTTCTACTATAATACTACACTAATAATTTTTTTGGGGAATCATGTAATACAACAGCACAATATGTTACACGCCCCAGGGACAAATTATTTTTACATTTTATAGGACATGTTTGGATCCTTTGTGTGATATCACAACTGCCTTATCAGTCGGTCATCTCTGGGAAATACAACCACTGATATATGCCTGGAGGACTTTCTTAATCTTTTTCTGAATGTTTTAAATCTCTTTCCTTCACATTACACCTCAGGTAAGGAAATTTATTAATCCACCTGGTCAGAATAATTGCTTCAATAGTTACTTTACACATCTGTGTAACTAGTAATTACAATTCTTAGCATATGATTTTAAGAACACTCAACTAAGTAAATAAATATAGGGATTGATTTTATTTCCATTTGAACCCCTATTAAGTGTTTTATTTCTGTCATTCTTCATTATAGAATATAGGTTTTCCAGTAAATACATTATTTTGTTTGGTGGATTAGACTATAACCTATGGACTGAAACTGTAATCACGTTTTGTATCAACATGTTGATTTCTTCTACAGAGAAGCTGATACATTATTGTATTTACCATCCAATTGATTAGCCCAATTTTTAAATAACAAAAACTGCAATGTGCAGGTATCTCATTTGCATGCAATAAAAATGGACAAGCTTTGATTCTACTAAATTGTAAATGTCACTGTGAACTAGTGACAACAAAACTCTTACTAGCAGTTAGTAGGGCTTAGAATTGCAATAAAATGTAGGTCAATGTTTGACACCGTTATTTAATACTGACAAATATAAGATTTGACATTTTGGAAGCAAAATTAAGCATTTCACCTTTTTTTTACTTAAAAAAAAAATATTTATATAAATATTAATAAAATGTAAGTGTTAAAAGGTATATGGTATATGACAAGGTATTTGACTTGAAAGGGCTATAATGTGTATATTTAAAATATAATATATATATATATATATATATATAATATATAAAATATATATATATATATATAAATATAAGAGCTAGGAAAGGGAGGGCACTCTCAGGATTAATATACATCAAAGTTAGTTTATTGTTTATAACAACAACGTATATATATATATATATATATATATATATATATATATATATATATATATATATGAGTGTGTGTGTTTGTATGTGTATGTATGTATATATATATACAGGTAGCCCTCAGTTTACGCCGGGGTTAGGTTCCAGAAGGAATGGTTGTAAATCGAAACCATTGTAAATTGAAACCCAGTTTATAATGCAAGTCAATGGGAAGTGAGGGAGATAGGTTCCAGGCCCCTCTCAAAATTGTCATAAGTAACACCTAATACATTATTTTAAAAGCTTTAAATGCTAGACAGCATTATAAACCTAATAAAATAATCACACAACACAGAATATATAATTAAACTAAGTTAAATGAACAAAAAACATTTGCTAAACAGCATTATAAACCTAATAAAATAATCACACAACACTTTAAAATCTGCTTGATAGCTCAGGTCTGGTTAAACTGATTAATTTCAGCTTGCTTGGTTTTGCTGCAACACAAGCGGACAGCTCCATCTACTGACTATTTTAATAAATACACTGCTTCTCAATGCTTTTCAATAGCAGTCACATGACTGGGAAAAAAGGTTGTTATTCTGAAACGGTGTAAATTGAACCATTGTAAAACGAGGGCCACCTGTATATATGCATGTATATATGTATATACATGTGTATTTATATGTTTATATATGTATATATTTATATACATACATATATACACATATGAACTAATATATATATATATATATATATATCTATAGAAACAAAAAAGATAAAATGTGGTGCTTCACAGTTGATCAATTGCTAAGAACAAAAGTGCTAGCAGTCCAAAAGAATAATATGAACCATAGTTATAGAAGCATAGGATTGAATATATTTACGTATCCAATCAAAGAAGGACCAAGGCTGCACAGTGTTCTAATTGCTTTATTACTAAAATATTACACAGAAATCCACATAGAGTTCAGGACGTCTATGCTCCACCCAAATCCCAAAAACACACAATACACAAAATAAAATAGAAAGCATTGAGAGGCTAAACTAAACAACCCCTGAAACAAGATACCGCAGTATGCTCATCCTGAACAAATGCTAAAGCCAATATAGGCCAGACTATATGAGCCAGAGAGCACACTATGCAAAAATGTCTAAAGTAACCGGTTACTACTGAGTTACTACACCAACGGGGCCCCAGAATTAGAATGGATGATATGGAAGTTCTGTATGTTATCCAGAGTTACCAGACACATAGTATATAAAACACGCTCTGGTGTCGATAACGATCAAACTTCTAATAGCAGTTCAGATGCAACAGATGCACAGATTTTGAGTTGCCCGGCACACAAGTGTTAAGAACACGCACAGGCAAGAAACATCAAAGTCAACAATGAAATGTGTAAATGTCGCTGCTTATTTTTCATCTGTAATGTAACTGGGGTAAAAGTTCTCTTTGTAATCCGCTCAGCAATTATCATGTACAATGTATCAGATGGCTGAAACAAATCAGATAGTAACAGATATGCCGGATACTTAATCCATTTACGATGTATATACTAACGATAAGCAAGACTTATTCCTCTCCTAACCTCACCTCTTATCCATCTGCGCTTATTCACCACTTAGAAGTGCCGCAGCTCTGTTGAACATACCGAGATCCGCGGTGTTTGTTGTGGAGCCTGACTCTTCATAAGAATATAAACACAATTTAAAATGTGTATAGAGGTAACATAATCCCAATACCAACAACATGATTACACCTCATAACAAATTTAAATTCACAATTCCCCAAAAGACAACTAATCAATTAGATCGATAAAAGTACCCATTGATCTCACAATCTACATAAATACATTCATATACTTGTATGAGACAAGTTTCCTTCATATCCACATCAGATTTCAAAAAACTCCTATCATAGTGCGCACATGGTTAACTAATTTTTATACCAGGCACATTTAGATAGAAAATCAGACTTCCAATACCCAATATTGCACATGACAAAAAGAGAATACAGGTTGATACAAATGTACTCCTTCTATAGATTTTCTAACCAATCATAGATGCATTGTAAAAAAGTTTTTCTTTATACTACATATCTTTTATATTTTTATCCTAAAAAGTTTTTTAGAAAATTTCCAAAAGTTCCTTTAAGGTTTTTAGATCTCTATTTATTAGATTATGTATTTTTCGATATATATATATATATATTTTCCAATATATATAAACTGTGTATTTTACAATATACACTCTCTGTACCGTGATCCCTACATTGATTTTGTTCACTAGACAAATACCAAGGTTAACACTTTTTGTCCCTTTGAATTTGAATAGGCTAGGATACACACCACTTCCGGTTTAACCATGACCGGTAAGGTGCAACATCCGGCTCAATCTTACCGGATGTTAAAGTATCTTACTTTTTCCGGCTACTTCCGGTTCAGAAACGTACCGGTATTTTGTCATATATTTCATGCCAAGTTGTAAAACTGGCTCTACATGTGGGATAACTGCTTTCTGCCCCTCCGGATCTGATTGGTACAGAGTAAATACCACTTCCGCCTCACCCATAACATCCGATATAGCTTAACCGGATGTTTACATCTCAGCGGCCATTTCCGGTTAAAAAAAACACCGGCAAACCATAACATTTGACCCCACAGCTAACTACTAAGGCACATAACACGAATAAACACATTAGGAACAACATAGACAATGTTTAATAAACATAGACATAGACAAACTCTAAATAAAAGCCTTATCTAAATGATACAGAGACAAATGTGAATTTTTTTATATTTTTTTATATATATTTTTTTTTTTTTTTTTTTTTTTTTTTTTTTTTATACAGATGAGCACTTCCGGCTCAACACTTCCGGTACCACATTTTTGGCGCGAAATTTTGGCGCGAAATTTTGGCGCAAAAATTTGGCGCAATTTCAATGCAATTTGATTGGTTAGAGAAAGGTATAAAGTCTTCAGCTCACCCACACCATACTATAGTCTTGATAAAGGCCTCTCTTGAGGGCCGAAACGCGTTGACAGAGCTATGGTGAGCTATTTATTCCTTGATTGTTGAATTATAATACAGTATTACACTATTGTTATTATCTTTTATTTTCAGGGTTTGAAGATTCCCTAGGATTATTTTTATTTATATTTTTGTATTTTTGCTTATTTTTATTTTTATTTTTTATTTTTATACAGCAAATAATTTTTCTACATGGAAACATAACCCCTCCACATAAGCCCCCTTTTTGGGATCACTCTCACTAGTTTGTGCACATACTAATCATTTATTTTTTGTTTTTTATCTTTTGGATATTTTACATCTTTTTTGGACTTATTTTTATCACTATTTTGGATTGACTTCACGGATTATTCTTTGCCACCATATTTTGATAGACCTTTTTTTCTACCTTCATTTTGATGTTTTTTAAATGTCTCTTTGAAATGTTTTTTGCAAAGCTTTTTTAATAGAACTTTTGAATCTGCTGGATTTGCACTATTCATTTATACCACGTTTTTGGACAACACTTAAATTTGGACAGTTTATTTTTTGGATACACATGTGAAAATCTATTTATATCTCTTAACTTTGAGAAGGGATTTTTGGACACTACTTAACCTTTTTTTATATATCTCTTAACTTTGAGAAGGGATTATTGGACATTTATTTACTTTTCATTGTTTTTTATTATTTTTTATTGTTTATTATTTTCAGATTTATGCCAACACAACTATATATGAGACGAATTTTATGAGACATTATACATACAGCTAAAAAGCAAAACATGCGTGTTTTTATAGATATTTATGTGTTTATGTGTTTTTACACATTATTTCTTGCCGTTCTGTTAAAATATATTTTAAACGACACCCTTGTTTTATATGTTTAATATGTATTAAATGCTTTTATGTATCAACTGTGCCACTCTTAGATCTTATATCTAGATATCAAAACCTACACATCTATACAGCACAACTACCATAATTGTAGCTGAGCTATAGCGCTATACAATTTCTCAGACAGAATACCATATTTTCACACCTATACCGCACCAGACCTCGCCAAGATTTGGCGCTCCTTTCTAAACCACGTTTTGACACATATTTTCTAAAAGTGGGCACCTGGGGACCCACTATAGACAGGAGCTATAGGTCCACACTTTCAGCGCTGTAAGAAAACATTGAATCTAACATAGTATATAAAACACGCTCTGGTGTCGATAACGATCAAACTTCTAATAGCAGTTCAGATGCAACAGATGCACAGATTTTGAGTTGCCCGGCACACAAGTGTTAAGAACACGCACAGGCAAGAAACATCAAAGTCAACAATGAAATGTGTAAATGTCGCTGCTTATTTTTCATCTGTAATGTAACTGGGGTAAAAGTTCTCTTTGTAATCCGCTCAGCAATTATCATGTACAATGTATCAGATGGCTGAAACAAATCAGATAGTAACAGATATGCCGGATACTTAATCCATTTACGATGTATATACTAACGATAAGCAAGACTTATTCCTCTCCTAACCTCACCTCTTATCCATCTGCGCTTATTCACCACTTAGAAGTGCCGCAGCTGTGTTGAACATACCGAGATCCGCGGTGTTTGTTGTGGAGGGTGGGTTGGCGTCTTCACTTGCTTTACCGTTAGGAAGATCCTTGGATTGTTTCAGCGGTTGGTTTGAATTGCTTGCTCATGGCTGTTACGGCACTGGTTCTGGGGCCCCGTTGGTCTAGTAATTCAGTAGTAACCGGTTACTTTAGATATTTTTGCATAGTGTGCTCTCTGGCTCATATAGTCTGGCCTATATTGGCTTTAGCATTTGTTCAGGATGAGCATACTGCGGTATCTTGTTTCAGGGGTTGTTTAGTTTAGCCTCTCAATGCTTTTTATTTTATTTTGTGCATTGTGTGTTTTTGGGATTTGGGTGGAGCATAGACGTCCTGAACTCTATGTGGATTTCTGTGTAATATTTTAGTAATAAAGCAATTAGAACACTGTGCATCCTTGGTCCTTCTTTGATTGCATACGTAAATATATTCAATCCTATGCTTCTATAACTATGGTTCATATATATATGTATACACTTTGGTGCCCTTACCAGACCTTTTAGATATGTTGATATTTTTTTAACATGGAAGAACATTTGTTTTTCAATATATATGTCTATATATTTCTATCTATATATCTGTGTATATATATATATATTTATATTTAAACAAAATAATATATATATATATATAATATATTTATACATTTTAAAATAAAAGAACATTTTCTTCTATCTGAAAAACTTTGGAATGTGCCGGGTTAGCACACGAGCTATAAGTGCCAGTTTTGACTTGTTTTTTTAAAAGTACACTCCATTGAAGTCTATGGGGAGAAGAAGTTAACACGATCACAATATCGGAAGTCCTGAAGTTAGCGCGCATCAACATGTAATATGTGCGCTAACCCACCTAGGTTAAAAAATTTAGGGCAACACTTGTAATCTGGCCCTAAATAATGAATAAATAGAATAGGTAAGCCAAACTGCATCTATTTACTCTAGAAATGAGGAGCATAAAAGTCAATATTATTGTTGTTCTTATTATCTATACTATAATCGTGTTTGTAACGAGTCCGTTGCCATCGCCTTCGCCAGTTGTGCACGCATCCTCAAAGGAATGTTGGCTGCGCGAGGCAGCCAAAAGAATGTTGATGGTGGATTCTTTCACCACCCTGCCATTTTCGGAATCCACCTGGATGCAGCGTAGGCAAACCCGAAGCATTAAAAAAAAACACGCACCTGCCGGCATGAAATAACTAAAAAACACGTAACCACCCACACGAAACAACTAAAAAACACGTAACCGCCTTCAAGAAATAAAAATAAAAACATGTAACCACCCGCATGAAGTATAACAAAAAACTTAACATCCCGCACAAAGTATTAACAGACACCTAAACTGTCAAACCCCACATCACAAAACAATAAAGTAATTAACCCTAATCCGCATATAACATAATTAAAATATTAACCCCTTAACCGCCAACTGCCCACATCACAATAAACCTAATTAACCTATTAACCCCTAAACCGCAAACCCCCACATTGCAAAAACATTTTTTTTACTTATTAACTCTTAAACCGCCAACCCCCCACATCACAATAAACTTAATTAACCTATTAACCCCTAAACCGCCAAACCCCCACATCACAATAACTATAATTAACCTATTATCCCCTAAACCACCAAACCCCTACATCGCAATAACCCTAATTAATCTATTAACCCCTAAATCGCAAAAACCCCACATCGCAATAACCCTAATTAATATATTAACCCCTATACCGCCAACCCCCCACAATGCAAATAACTAATTCAATTACTAAGCCCCTAACCTAACACCCCCTAAATTATCCACAATTACTACTAAATTAGAATTAAAATAAAAAACAAACATTAAATTACAAAAAATAAAAAAGTTACATTGCAGAAAAAAATAAAAAAAATTATCAAAATTAAAAAAAATTATACCTAATCCCTATGAAAATAAAAAAGTTCCCCCAAAATAACCCCCCCCCTAATCTAAACTACCAATAGCCCTTAAAAGGGTCTTTTGTATGGGAATTGCCCTAAGTTAAACAACTCTTTTATCTCTAAAAAATAAAAAGTTCTCCCTAACAGTAAAAACCCCCCACCCACCTAACCCCCTAAAATAAAAAAACCTAACACTAAAAAAAACTAAACTACCATTGCCCCTAAAGGGGTATTTGCATGGGCATTGTCCTTAAAAGGGCATTCAGCTCTTTTACTTCCCTTTAAAAGGGCAATCAGCTCTTTTTCAAGCCCCAAAAAACTCTAGTCTAAAAAAAACACCCCGAAAATTAAAATAAAAAAGCCTAAACCTAAGCCCCAAATAGGTACTCACTGTTCCTGAAGTCCGGTGGAGAAGGTGTTCTTCCAGACAGATCCATCATCTTCTATTGTCATCCAGAGTGAAGGCGGCGCAGAGCGGAGTTGTGGAGCTGTGTTCCTGATGCCTGGATCTTCAATGACGGCAGTCCTCAGTGGTGGGCGTCCCTCAGAGACGTGGCGACTCCTCTTCATACAATCGTCCACGCACACTGAAGATTGAATGCAAGGTACCCCATATTTATTGGGGTACCTTGCATTCCTATTGGCTGAAATTTTAAAATCAGCCAATAGGATGAGAGCTACTGAAATCTTATTGGCTGATTTGAACAGCCAATAGATTTCAGTAGCTCTAATCCTATTGCTAATTTCATAACTTCAGCCAATAGGAATGCAAGGTACCCCAAATTGATTGTGGTACCTTGCATTCAATCTTCAGTCTACGATGGACACTGATGTAGAGGAGCCTCCATGCTGCCGAGGACCACCACCGAGGACTGCCGCCGTTGAGGACTGCCACGAGGATACAGGCATCGGGTAACACAGTTCCACACCTCCGCTCCATGCACCTTCACTCCGGATGAAGATAGAAGATGATGGATCCATCTGGAAGAACACCGTCTCTGCCAGATTTTTAGGAACAGTGAGTACCTATTTGGGGGCTTTAGGTTTAGGCTTTTTTATTTTAATTTTGGAGTGTTTTATTTTTTTAGATTAAGGGTTTTTTTGGACTTGAAAAAGAGCTGATTTCCCTTTTAAGGGCAGTAAAATAGCTGAATGCCCTTTTAAGGGCAATCCCCATACAAATGGGTAGTTTAGTTTTTGATAGTGTTATTTTTATTTTTATTTTGGGGGGTTTGGTGGGTGGGGGGGTTTTACTATTAGGGGGGACTTAGTATTTTTTAGAGGTAAAAGAGCTGTTTAACATAGAGCAATGCTTTACAAAAGGCCCTTTCAAGGGCTATTGGTAGTTTAGTATTAGATTAGGGGTGTTTTTATTTTGGGGGGATTTTTATTTTATAGGGGTATTAGTTTAGGTTTCATTTTTTTTTTTTTGGATAGCTTTGTTTATTTTATTTGTAATTTACTTTTTTTTTATTTTTTGTAACTTTAGCTTGGGGGTTTGTATTTTTTAAACATAGACTGCCCTCTGAGCAGGCTTATCGCCTAGTTTTATATAAATATATTCATGACCTTCATAGAGAGTCGACAGGAGCTTAAAAAAACTGTGGCAACAGGTTATAGGAACAGAGATTTAGGTCACAATGATCAAAAACAAGGAGGAAAATCACATCAAATCTTTGGGATTTTTTTAAAAACGTATATTCTAATGTAGTAATCACTCTTTCAATTGCAGAGACCTGTTAAGATAAAATTTGGGACCTCACTATACTGATGGAACATTTAGATCATCTCGTCTGAGTGGAGAACATTAGATCATCAGACACTTAGGGGTCTATTTAGGAAGCAGCAGATGCTGCCTCCTTAACCTCGTCCCCACCAGCAATCCACCTGAACGAATACGATTGGGCTGATTGACACCCCCTGCTAGTGGCCGTGAATCTGCAAGGGGTGGTATTGCACCAGCAGTTGACAAAAACTGCTAGTGCAATGATATATCGGATCATGTCCGTCTGCACATTAATAAATGGACCCCTTAATCTCTAGACAAGAAAATAAGTTTTTACTGTAAGAGCAATACAACTCATTGACTAAGCAGACAATGGCTGCTTATACAGTTGATAATTTGTGGCTATAAACAGAATCAAAGGTTACAGTTGTTTCTGTCGAAAAGGGTGGCTTATGTATTACTGTCATGTTATTTGCCAGTTTTTTTTTTTTATAAAAACAAGAATCAAAGTGGATCTGTTGCCTTTCAGCCTCATCTACTATGTTATACACTACTTTTGATTATGTTATTTTACAAAGGTAAACAGTCATGTAATTTGAACATAGCAATCACATTATTTGACATTAATCAGGCAACAACATATTATTTATTTTAATAATTTACAGCTAGATTACAAGTTTTGCGTTATGAGTGAAAAAGCATTGTTATGCTTCATAACGCTGCTTTTTCCCTAACTCCGCTATTACATCGCTGCAACTTAAAAAATGTATTAACCCCTATTCCGCCGCTCCCCGACATCATCGCCACTATAATAAACCTATGAACCGCTAAACCGCCGCCCTCCCACATCGCAAACACTATTTAAATATTATTAACCCCTAATCTGCTGTCCGCCAACACTGCCGCTATAATAAACATATTAACCACTAAACCGCAAGCCCCGCACAACAAAATATACTAAAATAAACTATTAACCCCCTAAACCTCTGGCCTCCCACGTCACTACATAAATATATTAACCCTTAAACCTAACCCTAACGTAACCCTAAGCCTAAGTCTAATCCTAACCCTAACACCCCCTAACTTAAATATAATTAAAATAAATCTAAATAAAACTTACAATTATTACCTAAATAATTCATATTTAAAACTAAATACCTATAAAATAAAACCTAAGCTAGGTTATTAACTATTTACTAACTACCTAGTTAAAATAAATACAAATTTACCTGTAAAATAAAACCTAACTTGCCTTACACTAAAACCTAACATTACAATAAAATAAAATAAATTAAATTTATAACATACAATTATCTAAATTACAAAAAAATAAAAATGAATTACTCCTAATCTAATTGCCCTATCAAAATAAAAAAGCCCACCCGAAATAAAAAAAAAAACCCTAGCCTACACTAAACTGCCAATGGCCCTTAAAAGGGCCTTTTGCGGGGCATTGCCCCAAAGAAATCAGCTCTTTTACCTTTAAAAAAATACAAACACCCCCAACAGTAAAACCCACCACCCCCCCAACCAAACCCCCCAAATAAAAACCTATCTAAATAAACCTAGCTAACCATTGCCCTGAAAAGTGCAATTTGATGGCATTGTCCTTAAAAGGGCATTTAGCTCTTTTACATTGCCCAAACCCTAAGCTAAAAATAAAACCCACCCAATAAACCCTTAAAAAAACACTAACCCCCGACGATCCACTTACAGTTTTCGAAGACCGGACATCCATCCTCATCCAGGTGGCAGAAGTCTTCATCCAATGTTAGGGGCAGCAGATTAGGGGTTAATAACATTATGTAGGTTGCGGCGATGTTAGGGGCAGCAGATTAGGGGTGTTTAGACATGTTTTTTATGTTAGGGTGTTAGGTTTAAACGTAACTTTTTCTTTCCCCATAGACATCAATGGGGCTGCGTTACGGAGCTTTTGTTTCCACAATCGCAGGTGTTAAGCTTTTTTTTAGCCGACTCTCCCCATTGATGTCTATGGGGAAATCGTAACACTGTTTGTATTTGGTGAGGTATGGAGCTCAACGCAACCATATTGCCTGCGCAAGCGGGTTTTACAAAACCTGTAATAGCAGCCGCTTTTGTGGCGGTCGTTAATTTCCCTATAGCGCTCAAAACTCGTAATCTAGCTGGAATTTCCTAATTATATGCGTTTCTGGTTTTCCTTAAATTTAAACACACCACTTCTAACACTTTACGACAAATTTGATCTTACTGTTCAAAGAGTAATTACTGAGATGCAAGTCCAATTTATCAGTTAAGTGCAAAATATAATGATCATTATCCCTTTTATATCTTTACCAATCATTTATGTTCCCTTTATAACTTAAAGGGACATTAAGCACACACAAATGTATATTATGCACGTGAAAGATCAGCAATTCAACATATAAACATTATTTTGCAAAAGAAAACCTTAAATTAAAACTCAAGGATAAATTCATTATTGAGTGATAAAAACAATGTTAACAACTCCTCAGGGCATAAAAACAACACACATACTAAATAAACATAGGAACAAACAAAAAAAATATCTTCATGTTTATATTAGGAGCCTGCTAATTGCAACTGAGCACCACAAGTCTAAAATTCCAGTTAGCTGTTAAGGGTAATATTGGCCATACTTTAGGGACTGCCCTGCCACCTGCCACTTTCCACCCCCCTGATTTATTTCAGATCCCTCCTAAACAGTCCACCTGACTGATACCTCCTTGGCAGTAACAGTTTAGGGCTTTGTTTCCCTGTAGTGTAAGGATATCCCCTTTCCTTCCCCTCCTCCAAACAATCATCTATATTCTATTTTTTCTGTATGTAGGAACCTATTTTCTCCTCCAATTGATCACATTATTTCTGTAGTGTAGGAACCCAACCCTCCCTCTCCCCACCAAAGAATTTGCCGTAGTGTAGGGACCCGCCTCTCTGTCCCCTCTTCTGCAAGGGGCCTCCCATCCATCTCTTTTCTTCCCTCCCTCCCCTCCTACTGGTCTATATCGATTGTCGATCCAGCCTTTTATGGTAAGGGAGCATGATCAGTGCTCCCTTACCATATGAAGGAAAATGTCTTCTGCCTTCAACTGTCGTTCCTGCTGTCAAAGCTGACAGCAGGAATCACAATATGTGCAACAGTGTTAAACATAGGTACTATATCAACACAGTACGCTGGGCAAATTACTGTGGGTCATAGTACCTACATGTAATAAATGCAATGGATTAATACAATATTACACAAACAAAATACATACACTGCCCAGTATTGATTTTATAATGCACAAAATGCAGTTAAAATACTTAATTGACATAAATGACATAAAATGAAAGTTATACTTTCATGGCTCAGAGTAGGCAGTTTTAAAAGACTTTTAAATTTTCTTGCTCTTTGCAGAGGTAAACACATTTGTCATTTGACAATTGTCAGCATGTTAAAGGCTGCAGGTGAACCCTTTTCGATGTTGATCTAGTCACAATCAAACATTTCCATTGTTTATCACCAGCACTTTTTTATTATCAGTTTGCTGGAAAATGTCTCTATACTTAACATGTGCTAGTTCTTCTTGGCTGATCACAATCCATATTCTTTAATTCCAAATGCATGTGTATTTATTAAATTCAGTTTAAAGGACTTGATAAACACATGACAACACTGTTCAAATTATTACCAGCTACCCCTAGGAAAAGTTGCATGTGTAACATTGGTTTGGCACCTGGGTAAAACATACTGAAATTACCCATCACCATATTGGAAGGCATTATGAAGCAACATATATGAAAGCCACCTGTTTATTTAAAGTTTTACACTAATAAAAAAAATAGTGAAATCCATAACCAATCAAAAACACATACCAATTTACTGATAATGCTCCTGTTCAAATTTTGATGAGACACTTTGATGTTCTGGGGTCAAAGAGATAGTGTGCTGAAAACCGGGACAGCCTCATTAAAAAAAATGCCCAATATCTCCATTTTGTTTATCCAGCACATTTGGTTTTTGAATTAAGAAATTACGACCTAGATTTGGAGTTTGGCGTTAGCCGTGAAAACCAGCGTTAGAGGCTCCTAACGCTGGTATTAGGCTACCTCCGGTAATTGGAGTCACTCAAAATAGGGTCTAACGCTCACTTTTCAGCCGCGACTTTTCCATACCGCAGATCCCCTTACGTAAATTGCGTATCCTATCTTTTCAATGGGATCTTTCTAACTCCGGTATTTAGAGTCGTTTCTGAAGTGAGCGTTAGACATCTAACGACAAAACTCCAGCCGCAGGAAAAAAGTCAGTAGTTAAGAGCTTTCTGGGCTAACGCCGGTTTATAAAGCTCTTAACTACTGTACTCTAAACTACACTAACAACCATAAACTACCTATGTACCCCTAAACCGAGGTCCTCCCACATCGCCGCCACTCAATTACATTTTTTTAACCCCTAATCTGCCAACCGCCAACTACGTTATCCTTATGTACCCTTAATCTGCTGCCCCTAACACCGCCGACCCCTGTATTATATTTATTAACCCCTAACCTGCCCCCCACAACGTCGCCTCCACCTACCTACACTTATTAACCCCTAATCTGCCGACCGCAAAGCGCCGCCACCTACGTTATCCTTATGTACCCCTAATCTGCTGCCCCTAACACCGCCGACCCCTATATTATATTTATTAACCCCTAATCTGCCCCCCACAACGTCGCAGCCAGCTACCTACAATAATTAACCCCTAATCTGCCGACCGCAAAGCGCCGCCACCTACGTTATCCTTATGTACCCCTAATCTGCTGCCCCTAACACCGCCGACCCCTATATTATATTTATTAACCCCTAATCTGCCCCCCACAACGTCGCCTCCACCTGCCTACACTTATTAACCCCTAATCTGCCGACCGGAGCTCACCGCTATTCTAATAAATGTATTAACCCCTAAAGCTAAGTCTAACCCTAACAATAACACCCCCCTAAGTTAAATATAATTTACATCTAACGAAATTAATTAACTCTTATTAAATAAATTATTCCTATTTAAAGATAAATACTTACCTGTAAAATAAATCCTAATATAGCTACAATATAAATTATAATTATATTATAGCTATTTTAGGATTAATATTTATTTTACAGGCAACTTTGTATTTATTTTAACCAGGTACAATAGCTATTAAATAGTTAAGAACTATTTAATAGCTAAAATAGTTAAAATAATTACAAATTTACCTGTAAAATAAATCCTAACCTAAGTTACAATTAAACCTAACACTACACTGTCAATAAATTAATTAAATAAACTACCTACAATTACCTACAATTAACCTAACACTACACTATCAATAAATTAATTAAATACAATTCCAACAAATAAATACAATTAAATAAACTAGCTAAAGTACAAAAAATAAAAAAGAACTAAGTTACAAAAAATAAAAAAATATTTACAAACATAAGAAAAATATTACAACAATTTTAAACTAATTACACCTACTCTAAGCCCCCTAATAAAATAACAAAGACCCCCAAAATAAAAAAATGCCCTACCCTATTCTAAATAACTAAAGTTCAAAGCTCTTTTACCTTACCAGCCCTGAACAGGGCCCTTTGCGGGGCATGCCCCAAGAAGTTCAGCTCTTTTGCCTGTAAAAAAAAACATACAATACCCCCCCAACATTACAACCCACCACCCACATACCCCTAATCTAACCCAAACCCCCCTTAAATAAACCTAACACTAAGCCCCTGAAGATCATCCTACCTTGTCTTCACCTCACCAGGTATCACCGATCCGTCCTGGCTCCAAAATCTTCATCCAACCCAAGCGGGGGCTGGCGATCCATCATCCGGTGGCTGAAGAGGTCCAGAAGAGGCTCCAAAGTCTTCATCCTATCCGGGAAGAAGAGGCAATCCGGACCGGCAACCATCTTGATCCAAGCGGCATCTTCTATCTTCATCCGATGACGACCGGCTCCATCCTGAAGACCTCCACCGCGGACCCATCTTCTTCCGGCAACGTCCAACTGAAGAATGACGGTTCCTTTAAGGGACTTCATCCAAGATGGCGTCCCTCTAATTCGGATTGGCTGATAGGATTCTATCAGCCAATCGGAATTAAGGTAGGAATATTCTGATTGGCTGATGGAATCAGCCAATCAGAATCAAGTTCAATCCGATTGGCTGATCCAATCAGCCAATCAGATTGAGCTTGCATTCTATTGGCTGATCGGAACAGCCAATAGAATGCGAGCTCAATCTGATTGGCTGATTGGATCAGCCAATCGGATTGAACTTGATTCTGATTGGCTGATTCCATCAGCCAATCAGAATATTCCTACCTTAATTCCGATTGGCTGATAGAATCCTATCAGCCAATCGGAATTCGAGGGACGCCATCTTGGATGACGTCCCTTAAAGGAACTGTCATTCGGGCTAGTAGGCGTCGGGAGAAGAGGATGTTCCGCATCGGAGGTCTGCAAGATGGATCCGGAAGAAAGAAGATTGAAGATGCAGTTGATAGAAGACTTCATCCGGATCATGGACCTCTTCAGCTCCCGCTTGGATGAAGACTTCATCCGGATCATGGACCTCTTCAGCTCCCGCTTGGATGAAGACTTCAGCCGGATCATGGACCTCTTCAGCCCCCCACTTGGGCTTGGATCAGGACATCGGAGGAGCTCTTCAGGACGGATCGGTGAACCTGGCAGGGTGAAGATAAGGTAGGAAGATCTTCAGGGGCTTAGTGTTAGGTTTATTTAAGGGGGGTTTGGGTTAGATTAGGGGTATGTGGGTGGTGGGTTGTAATGTTGGGGGGGGGGATTGTATGTTTTTTTTTTACAGGCAAAAGAGCTGAATTCTTTGGGGCATGCCCCGCAAAGGGCCCTGTTCAGGGCTGGTAAGGTTAAAGAGCTTTGAACTTTAGTAATTTAGAATAGGGTAGGGCATTTTTTTATTTTGGGGGGCTTTGTTATTTTATTAGGGGGCTTAGAGTAGGTGTAATTAGTTTAAAATTGTTGTAATATTTTTCTTATGTTTGTAAATATTTTTTTATTTTCTGTAACTTAGTTCTTTTTTATTTTTTGTACTTTAGCTAGTTTATTTAATTGTATTTATTTGTAGGAATTGTATTTAATTAATTTATTGATAGTGTAGTGTTAGGTTAATTGTAGGTAGTTTATTTAATTAATTTATTGATAGTGTAGTGTTAGGTTTAATTGTAACTTAGGTTAGGATTTATTTTACAGGTAATTTTGTAATTATTTTAACTATTTTAGCTATTAAATAGTTCTTAACTATTTAATAGCTATTGTACCTGGTTAAAATAAATACAAAGTTACCTGTAAAATAAATATAAATCCTAAAATAGCTATAATATAATTATAATTTATATTGTAGCTATATTAGGATTTATTTTACAGGTAAGTATTTATCTTTAAATAGGAATAATTTATTTAAAAAGAGTTAATTAATTTCGTTAGATGTAAATTATATTTAATTTAGGGGGGTGTTAGTGTTAGGGTTAGACTTAGCTTTAGGGGTTAATACATTTATTAGAATAGCGGTGAGCTCCAGTCGGCAGATTAGGGGTTAATAATTTAAGTTAGGTGTCGGCGATGTTAGGGAGGGCAGATTAGGGGTTAATACTATTTATTATAGGGTTAGTGAGGCGGATTAGGGGTTAATAACTTTATTATAGTAGCGCTCAGGTCCAGTCGGCAGATTAGGGGTTAATAAGTGTAGGCAGGTGGAGGCGACGTTGTGGGGGGCAGATTAGGGGTTAATAAATATAATATAGGAGTCGGCGGTGTTAGGGGCAGCAGATTAGGGGTACATAGGGATAATGTAAGTAGCGGCGGTTTACGGAGCGGCAGATTAGGGGTTAATAATAATATGCAGGGGTCAGCGATAGCGGGGGGCGGCAGATTAGGGGTTAATAAGTGTAAGGTTAGGGGTGTTTAGACTCGGGGTACATGTTAGAGTGTTAAGTGCAGACGTAGGAAGGGTTACCGCATAGCAAACAATGTGGCTGCGTTAGGAACTGAACGCGGCTTTTTTGCAGGTGTTTGGTTTTTTTTTCAGCTCAAACAGCTCCATTGTTTCCTATGGGAGAATCGTGCACGAGCACGTTTTTGAGGCTGGCCGCTTGCATAAGCAACTCTGGTATCGAGAGTTGAAGCTGCGTTAAAAATGCTCTACGCTCCTTTTTTGGAGCCTAACGCAGCCATTCAGTGGACTCTCAATACCAGAGTTATTTTTATGGTGCGGCCAGAAAAAAGCCGGCGTTAGTTTTTCGGGTCGTTACCGACAAAACTCCAAATCTAGCCGTAAGAAAGTAATGAACACTATAACAGTTTTATGTTGTTTTCAGGAAGTTTTGAGCTACTTTAACAGCAAAAGAATTTTAAGACTGTGATAACTGGAAAAGCACACTGACAATACTGAAGTTCAGAAATCGTATTCTGCTTAAAACAAGAGCAGGGTTATTATTATCCCCATTATTAATATTATTAGCATTTATTCGTAAAGCATCACAAAATTCAATAGCACTGGGTACAAAGATAGAGGTATACAATGACAAGGATTTGTGATAAGATACAAAAACATGACAGACTAAACAAATCTAGTACAGGAGGGAGCCTATCTGAATAGGTGGGTTTTAAAAGAGCGTTTGAAGCTATATAAGGTTGGAGGCAGTCTTATGGAAGGAGGTAGAACGTTCCAGAGGACAGAAGCAGAGCGTGAGAAATCTTAGGCAGGAGAGGGACTTAGAGATAATAGGTGTGGAAAGAAGTAGGTCAGAGGTTGATCGAAGAGGACTGGTTGGGAAGTATTTGGAGATGAGAGAGAAAATATTGTTTTCAGTGAGGCTGTTGAGTGCTTTATAGGTAAGGGTTAATACCTTGAATTGTATTCTAGAATTTATGGGGAAACAGTGTAGAGATTGGCAGCTGATGTAGATCAGCAGCTTAGGTGGATGAGTCTAGCAGAAGCGTTCATGATAGATTGGAGGGGAGAGCTGGTGTTTGAGAAGTAGATTATAATAGTCAATGTGTGACAAAATGAGGGAATAAATTAGTATTTTTGTAGTTTCTTGAGAAGGAAAGATTGAATTCTGGAAATGTTGCGTAGGTGTGCACGGCAGGATTTGGTATGAGCTTGAATATGTGGAGTGAATGTGAGTTTTAGAGTCAAGTGTGACCCCAAGACCTAGGATGAGGGTCGTGAGAATAAGTCTCCAAATGTAAGGGAAATGTCAGTTGTTGGATGTCTCAAAGAGGGGGGAATACGAAGCAGCTCAGTTTTAGACAAATTGAGCTGGAGATAGTGTGAGGACATCCAAGAGGAAATTGCAGAGAGACAGTTGGTAATCTGATTGAGTAAAGAGGGAGAGATATCAGGAGAGGAAAGATAGATTTGGGTATAATCAGCATATAAGTGATACTGGAACCCAAAGGAGGATATAAGTTTTCCAAGGAAGGATGTATGTAGAGAAAAAAATCAAGGGACCTAAGACAGTGCCTTGTGGTACTCCAACTGAGAGAGTAAGAGGATCAGAAGATAGGCTGTTAAATTAAAAATGCAAACAAGTGGTTAGAGAGATATGTAGCAAACCAGGAGTGGGCTGTGTCACGGATGCCAAAAGAATGTAGAATGTGCAAGAGTAGAGGATGGTCAACTGTGTCGAAAGCAGCAGATAGATCAAGAGGAATTAGTTATATGCAAGAAATAGTGCATTAATAAATACTTTTCATAACAAATTACAGTAAAGAATTTCTTTTTTGTATTATTTGTCTCTTTAAGGCTCAATAATGCATACTGCTTGATTTTTTGTTTTAGTCGATGTTTAGCAGCATTTTACAATATATGTCAAGAAAATAGTCCTATTTATAAGAAAGCATAAATATTACATATTAGGACATATTTTCTGTTTAGTGTAGAAATATTTCAGTTTACGTGTTTCTTGCCTTTACTTATAATTTAAGCTTCTTGGGAGGTTCTTTCAATAAGGCTTCCAGTAAGTTATGGAAAATAACATCACTGAATTAGTCTGCTGGTGTAGGACTCTGGCAATCTTTCAAGCATTTCTTTTACTGTTTACTACAAAGATGTAGGTCTTAGTAAATGTGCACTGTCCAAGTGTCAAACAGCAGAACAGGATAGGATCTGAAGGTTTCACGTTTGTGTATATAAAATAGGTTTTGTTGATGATAAGAGTACAAAAATGTTTCATCTAATAATTTCATATACTGCAAAAAATGATGGGTTCCCTGCATATCATTTAGTTTACATTGTTCTCTAAAAAACAAATAACTGAAAAATAGCTTTTTTTTTTTTTTTAGTTTTGTTGTAGATAACTAATAATATTTAGTCTAGCACTTTATGGAGATCGCATTTTATATATCACAAATTTCTTTGACTAAATAAAAGTGAGATTAGTAGATTTGTGTTTTATTTTTTTTAAATAAATTATTTTCAAAAAATGTAAGAAATAATCTGATAATTTAATATGTTTTTAAAAGAGTTCATGTTTACCTTCCTATTTAGCTTCTGCTAGCTCATAGGCTAAAGTCAGTAACGTGTAGATACATAAGGTATTTATGTAAATAAATAAATAAATAAATATATATATTAGAAATGTCAAAGAATAATCTGTTTTTCAAAAGCTTATGAGTTCCATTTTGTAAGTATTTTATACGAACTATGGAACTCTTTCGTGGCATGGTCTGGACCACATGTGAGCTACCTCTGTTTCAAATCACCCCATTACTGATCCAACTAGGGTGATTGACCAGCCCAATGAAATTGAACAACCGGCTTCCTGTACATTGATACATTTGGGCAGCACTATGCTGTCTGCTAGCTACTAAAACATTTCTAGTACAATCGTTCAGTACTTTTAGAGATATTAACATGGAAAACAAAATAATTTTTAAGATGCCAATTAAATGTGTATTTTAGACAAAGCTATAGATAACTACTGACCCAATCTTTATATATATGTCATGCATATTATTGTCATAGGTCAGGGCATTTATTTGATAAATGAAATAACCAGAATATCAGAGATGGTCTCTTTCTTCAAATTATTTAATATTTCATACACAAATTGCATATACAGTATATATATATATAAGAATTCAAGAAATGATTGCACTCTCAGGTCTTTTAAACAAAGAAAATCACTCTTTAGATGTAAACGGGTTTCGGGGACGATGGCGCCACAGACCGGTATGTATTGTTTTATTTGTATTCACTAAAAATGTGTTTTTGTATTCAGTATTCACATTTGACATGCTGATGGAAGGGGGACAGTCGTCCCGAAAACGTTACATTAAGAGTGATTTTCTTTGTTTAAAAGAGCTGAGAGTGCAATCTTTTCTTTAATTGTAGCACTTTATCATTGCACCCAGGCGGGATGTCCTAGAGGAGGGTCAGACTGAAGACAGGTTTGAATATATATATCTATCTTATATTTCTAGCTGGCTTGGTAGTAACATTTGAAGTTGTTTCAGTTTTTATTTGCGGATAACTGGTTGCATTTATGTACTGGAGTGCAGGAATTATTAGGCAAATGAGTATTTTGACACATCTGTCCTCTTTATGCATGTTGTCTTACTCCAAGCTATAGCTCGAAAGCCTACTACCAATTAGCATATTAGGTGATGTGCATCTCTGTAATGAGAAGGGGTGTGGTCTAATGACATCAACACCCTATATCAGGTGTGCATAATTATTAGGCAGACTTCCTTTCCTTTGGCAAAATGGGTCAAAAGAAGGACTTGACAGGCTCAGTAAAGTCAAAATAGTGAGATATATCTTGTAGAGGGAGTGCAGCACTCTTAGAAATTGCAAGCTTTCTGAAGCGTGATCATCGAACAATCAAGCGTTTCATTCAAATAGTCAACAGGTCGGCAAGAGCTTGTTGGGAAAACCAAGGCGCAAAATAACTGCCCATGAACTGAGAAAAGTCAAGCGTGCAGCTGCCAAGATGCCACTTGCCACCAGTTTGGCCATATTTCAGAGCTGCAAGCATCACTGAGTGCCCAAAAGCACAAGGTGTGCAATACTCAGAGGACATCGGCCAAGGGTAAGAAAGGCTGAAAGACGACCACCACTGAACAAGACACACAAGCTGAAACGTCAAGACTGGGCCAAGAATATCTCAAGACTGAGTTTTCTAAGGTTTTATGGACTGATGAAATGAGAGTGGAGTCGTGATGGGCCTGATGGATGGGCCTGTGGCTGGATGTGTAAAGGGCGAGGAGAGCTCCAGTCCGACTCAGGACGCCAGCAAGGTGGAGGTTAGGAGTACTGGTTTGGGCTGGTATCATCAAAGATGAGCTGTGGGGCCTTTTCGCGGTTGAGATGGAGGTCATAGCTCAACTCCCAGTCCTACTGCCAGTTTCTGGAAGACACCGTCTTTCATGCAGTGGGTACAGGAAGAAGTCTGCATCCTTCAAGAAAAACTGATTTTCATGCAGGAAATTGCTCCATCACAGCCGTCCAAGTACTCCACAGCGTGGCTGGCAAGAAAGGGGTATAAAAGAAGAAAATCTAATGACATGGCCTCCTTGTTCACCTGATCTGAACCCCATTGAGAATCTGTGGTCCATCATCAAATGTGAGATTTACAAGGAGGAGAAACAGTACACCTCTCTGAACAGTGTCTGGAGGCTGTGGTTGCTGCTGCACCGCAATGTTGAGTGGGGTGAACAGATCAAAAACACTGACAGAATCCATGGATGGCAGGCTTTTGAGTGTCCTTGCAAAGAAACGGTGGCTATATTGGTCACTGATTTGTTTTTGTTTTGTTTTTTGAATGTCAGAAATGTATATTTGTGAATGTTGAGATGTTATATTGGTTTTCACTGGTAAAAATAAATAATTGAAATGGGTAGTATATTTGTTTTTTTGTTAAGTTGCCTAATAATTATGCACAGTAATAGTCACCCTGCACACACAGATATCCCCCTAAAATAGCTATAACTAAAAACAAACTAAAAACTACTTCCAAAACTATTCAGCTTTGATATTAATGCGTTTTGTTTTGGGTTCATTGAGAACATGGTTGTTGTTCAATAATAAAATTAATCCATCAAAAATACAACTCTGACGAATAATTCTGCAACCCTGTATAATAGTAATCTAACCTTTAATTACTTGTAGAGAGGTTCATACAATTAACCTTTTCTATATTGCTTTATGTTTTATGAAACCCAAGAACAGGTATATAGCATTAATATATTTGAAAACATATCTAACTGAAATATTGAGCACACCTGCTCAAAATAACACATTTAATGCCAGCATCTATAATGCTCACTGATAAGCAGTTCTATGTTGGTCTGGTTCTACAAGAAAAGCAAACGTTATAACCAAGTTATGTACCATCATTTTGGATAATGAAATGCCCAACCAGCTGTTAGTGGGGAGTTCTGCACTACATGGCTGTTTTGGAAGTGCTTGCAACAAGCTTGTTAAAGTAACAAGGGCAAGAACAGTGCCAGCATAAACCAACCTCAGTATCCGTATATAACACCCCAGGACAGTCGACTTAACTTATTCTATAAATGGTTTCACATCACTTTTAGCATTAATAAAACAAGACCATAACCAGATAAACCCATAAAGCATATCTTCTTATTTTCAAGTTTCTTTTTTTGGAATGTTTACTTTTAAACTATATCATCATGCTCAAGGAAATTTATAAACAAAATATATAGACCATATTTACAAGTGGTGCCCTATTTAGCACTTTTGCTCGTCGCACAAACTGCCAGAATTAAACTTTTGGGACATTTTGGTAGAAATGAACCGTGGTTGTATCTTCCAGCAGGACAATATTTCAAACATACATCAATATCAACACAAAAATGGTTTTACTGGACCACAAAATCAAGGATCTGGCCCGTTGGCCATCTCCAGTCCCCCTGACTTGAAACCCAAGAAAACCTGTGGGTGAACTAAAGCGGAGAGTCCCCAGCGTCAACCCTCAAAAATTGTGAAGGGATCTAGAGAGATTCTTATGGATGAATGATCTCAGATCCCTTGCCATGTATCTCCAACCATCAGGCATTATAGGAGAAGACTCAGAGCTGTATTTTGGCAAAGGGATGGTAGTATTGACTTAAAGGGGTGCAATAATTGTGTCACACATTTATTTAACAAATATTTATTTATTTTTTGATTAACCTGTTTTGTGTTTCGCAATTATTTGATATCTATGAGAGCAGGATATTTGTGTATTTTTTTAACAAAAGATCAAAAAGTTAAACAATAAAGGCAGTTTTTCACAGCCTCCTTTGCTCATTTTTACCAAGGAGGCAATATAAGTGGAAAGCACTTTATATGTGTTTATATGTGTATATATGTGTTTATATGTGTTTTGTGTATATATGTGTATATATGTGTTTATATGTGTATATATGTGTTTATATGTGTTTTGTGTATATATGTGTATATATGTGTTTATATGTGTATATATGTGTTTATATGTGTTTTGTGTATATATGTGTATATATGTGTTTATATGTGTATATATGTGTTTATATGTGTTTTGTGTATATATGTGTATATATGTGTTTATATGTGTATATATGTGTTTATATGTGTTTTGTGTATATATGTGTATATATGTGTTTATATGTGTATATATGTGTTTATATGTGTTTTGTGTATATATGTGTATATATGTGTTTATATGTGTATATATGTGTTTATATGTGTTTTGTGTATATATGTGTATATATGTGTTTATATGTGTTTATATGTATATATATGGATGTATATACATATAAACATAAATACACATTTATACACACATGTATATTTACATACATAAACATTTATATATGAATGTAGTAACGCAAGAGCCATATTTAAATATTGCATGTGCGCTTATGTTAGTGCACCACTTATAATCTAGCCCTTAATAATCAATTTTATGGCTTTATGTATGATGCTTTATCTTTTTACTTTTTTTTTTTTTTTTTTTTTAAACTCCAACATTTTTTAGGTTTCACTTTAAGTATCATAAACTGAAAACAGCATTTTACCATTTCTGCTTCATGTACAAGATGTAAATGCTTAAAGAGACAGTAAACACCTTGAGAAGGTTATATAAAATGTTTAGTTATACATAATAAAATAACTTTGCAATATATTTTCATGATTTATTTTACTACTTTTTCATGTAATTTAGCTCTGAAAATTGCACCTTGCTGACTTCTTACAGGGATAGGCAATACAAACTCAGATAGATCATGACATTTAAAAAAAAAACTTACTAATTTACTTCTATTATCAATTTGTCTTCTTTCTCTTGGTATCTTTTGTTGAAAACCAGGGATGTATGCTTAGGAGCCAGCCCATTTCTGGAGCACTATATGGCAGCAGTTTTGCAAGAATGTTATCCTTTTGCAAAAGCACTAGATGGCAGCACTAGATCCTGTCATGTAGTGCTCCAGATGCTACCTAGGTATCTCTTTAACACAGAATATTATTGGAACAAAGCATATTTGATAATAGAAGTAAATTGGAAACCTTTTTTTAAATGGCGTGCTCTGTCTGAATTACAAAAGAACATTTTGGGTTTTATATCCCCTTAACCCCTTAGTGACCACAGCACTTTTCAATTTTCTGACCATTTGGGACCAGGGCTGTTTTTACATTTCTGCAGTGTTTGTATTTAGCTGTAATTTTCCTCTTACTCATTTACTGTACCCACACATATTATATACAGTTTTTCTTGCCATTAAATGAGAGAGAGAGAGAGAGAGAGAGAGAGAGAGAGAGAGAGACTGAGAGAGAGAGAGAGAGAGAGAGAGAGAGAGAATGAGAGAATGAGAGATTGAGAGAATGAGAGAGAGAATGAGAGAGAGACTGAGAGAGAGAGAGAGAGAGAGAGAGAGAGAGAATGAGAGAGAGAGAATGAGAGAATGAGAGAGAGAATGAGAGAATGAGAGAATGAGAGAATAAGAGAATGAGAGAATGAGAGAGAGATTGAGAGAATGAGAGAATGAGAGAATGAGAGAGAGATTGAGAGAATGAGAGAATGAGAGAGAGATTGAGAGAATGAGAGAGAGAGTGAGAAAGAGAATGAGAGAATGAGAGAGAGAATGAGAGAGAGAATGAGAGAATGAGAGAGAGAATGAGAGAATGAGAGAGAGAATGAGAGAATGAGAGAATGAGAGAGAGATTGAGAGAGAGACTGAGAGAGAGAGAGAGAGAGAATGAGAGAGAGATTGAGAGAATGAGAGAGAGAATGAGAGAGAGATTGAGAGAGAGAGAGAGACTGAGAGAGAGAGAATGAGAGAATGAGAGAGAGAATGAGAGAATGAGAGAATGAGAGAATAAGAGAATGAGAGAATGAGAGAGAGATTGAGAGAATGAGAGAATGAGAGAGAGATTGAGAGAATGAGAGAATGAGAGAGAGATTGAGAGAATGAGAGAGAGAATGAGAGAGAGAATGAGAGAATGAGAGAGAGATTGAGAGAATGAGAGAGAGAATGAGAGAGAGAATGAGAGAATGAGAGAGAGAATGAGAGAGAGAATGAGAGAATGAGAGAGAGAATGAGAGAATGAGAGAATGAGAGAGAGAATGAGAGAATGAGAGAGAGAATGAGAGCGAGAATGAGAGAATGAGGGTTATTTTGACTCTTTTCATGCAACCATTTTAGCACCAATCTTTGCCAAAGTTTGAAAAAAAAAAGTTTATTTTTGACAAAATAGCAATTTAAGAATACATTTAATGAGAACGTTAAGGGTTACTGCCAAATAACACCCCAATATGTCTTCAGCAGCATCTCCTGGGTACAGTGATACCACCCATGTATAGGTGTGTTGGGTTCTCTGGGGGCTAAAAGGCCTTATTTTTAGGAGGCGCATTCCAGTTTTCCAACTTGGAATTTTCTCGCCTGTCATCATGCACCCATGTCCTATTTGGGACATTTCTGAACCTGGCCAATGTAATTTACCCCCATCAAACCATACATTTTTGAAAAGTAGACACCCTAGGGTATTTGAAGTGCTGGTATTTTCACACTTTCCATGCACTAATTCAACCACCAGTCTTTGTCAAACTTTTTGTGTAGTCATTTTTTTGTGTTATTTTTCACACACATTGCATTTTAGGCATGGATTCTCAGTTTCTATTATATGTTACTGACAAACAACACCTTAATATGTGTTCAACATCATCTCTTGAGTACAGTGATACCACCCATAAATAGGTTTGTCAGGTTCTCAGGGGGCTAAAAGGCCTTATTTTTAGGGAGCGCATTCTAGTTTTCCAACTTGAAATTTTCACCTCTATCATCATGCACCCATGTCTTTTTTGGGACATTTCTGAAGCCGACCAATGTAATTTACCCAACAAACCATACATTTTTGAAAAGTAGACACCCTAGGCTATTTGAAAAGCTGGTATTTTAACACTTTCCATGCACTAATTCAACCACCAATCTTTGTCAGTTTTATAGTTACTTCCAAGATCAGGAACACAGCCCTGAGTCTCTCACTGGAGCAGCACCCACTCAACACACCACAGCTGGGAAGAATTGTTACCCCTATAATCAATGTTTTTCTTACTTGACACAGTCTTACTTTTTTAACATTTAAGCTACTGAATAAGTACATTGTATGTAAATTTAGAGCTATCGTTTACTCTTATGTACAATTTAATTTTTAACTGTTATTTGTTATATACATTTTAGGCTATTTTATAAGCCAACATAGATTATAACTACGATATTTGATTCTCTTTTGAGAAGCGCAGCTTTGTGGGAATTGTTTTTACACCAATCTTTGTCAAACTTTAAACTTTTGGGTAGTCATTTTTTTTGTTATTTTTCACACACATTGTATTTTAGGCATGGATTCTCAGTTCCTGTTATGTGTTATTGCCAAAGAACACCCCAATATTTGTTCGGCAAGATCTCATGAGTACAGTGATACCACCAATGCATAGGTTTGTTGGGTTGTTTGGGGTTTGCAATGTCAAACTTCTGACATGGTTTGTGATTTTTTTTCCAAATGTAACATATCTTCTTTGACTATCTTCTTTTGAGCGGGCCTTTTTACATACCCCAATTTACTTGCTCGCCATGAATGTGCATATATTTCAGAAGTTGAGACCTCAAGGTATTGTATATGGGGTGTTTTGATGCCTTTGATGCAACTGTTTTATCCAAAAAAATTGGAGAAAATGTGTGGTGGTATTTTTTTATTTTTATACACACATTTCTTTTTGACTATGATTTAGGAGAGCCTGTTGTAAGTTATTGCATGAAAACACTCCAGGTGTTTTCCTGCATGAACTCTCCTGAGTTACACCTAGTTAAAATTGAGAGTATTTCTTCTGATAGGGCCTATATTTAGTTTGGGGCCTGTCACATACCCCAGTTTTATTTATTGCCATGAAAGTGTATATATTTGAAATGTTGACACCCCAAGGTATTGTATATTGTGTGCCTTTTTAGCCAAAAAAAAATTGGAGAAAGTGTATGGTGGTAATTTTTCAATTTTCATTTTTACACACACATTGGCTTTTTTGACTATGATTTAGGAGAGCTATTGTAAGTTATTGCAAAAAAAACACTCCAGGTTGTTTTCTGCAAGACCTCCTGAGTACACCTAGTTAAAAGTGAGAGTATTTCTTCTGATAGGCCTATATTTAGTTTGGGGCCTATCACATACCCCTTTTTTATTTACTGCCCTGAAAGTGTATATATTTTAAATGTTGACACCCCCAAGTGTATATTTGAGTTGAACACTCTGGCTCCCACAGGAATGAATATAGATTTTGACCTGGGATGCTTTCTTAAAGATACATAAAAATCCAAAAATATGTAAATATTAATTAAAAATTATTAAAATTAACATGATTAAAATTTTTATTAAAATTGTTTTTTTAAATGAATTTCCCCTTCAATGTTAGTAACTTCACCCAATTTAGTATTTTTTATATTTTTTATGCCTTTATATAAACCTAATCCCTCTTTAGTATAGATTTTAAATAGTATACGTTATTTTAAAATTTTAAATTTTGAAATTGTTTCTAAAAGAATGATGTCTTTTAGCTATATGAGTTTGTTCTGTAACCTTTTAACAATATCAATCTCTCTCCAACCATATGAGTATTTTTAGGTCTTTGAAATTTGCTTATATATGCATGTATCTAAATATTAGCAAACTGTAAAAAGAAGTTGTGGCTTTATCGTAAGGATTATTTTTACAAATATAATTAGGCTCTCTATTTGGATTGAACAAATACAAAAGAGCCCTCTTTAAGTAGATAAAAGTCCCTAAATAGAGACAGTGAATAATCTATAATTTCCATGACACTGTCCATAACGTTTAAACCACATCTTCTTTCTTGGGCTCCGTTATTTAAGGAGCCGTATCTGTACTGTTATCCATAAGTTTGACAAAGGAGTAATCCAAAACACTCTGCTGTTTTTTGAGCCTATATGGCTTCCGCCGTCTGTAAGATCAGACCCATTACACCTGTGCCTGCTTTAAAACCACAAGATCCGCGGACGTTTAGCGGGTTCCGGTATATATACATCACAGAGAGCCAATTAATGTTTATTGCGGTGAAAGAAAAGTCTGTATCTACATTTAATTACAGTGGGGGAGGAGCTAACTCTCAAGCTGGATGGTCGCATGTCTCAGCAGCTCTAGCTATATTTCTTTTAAAAGTCAAGTTTAGCGACCATCCAGCATCTAATTTTCCAACATTATTGGCACACTACAAGCTCAGAGGGTATGGCAACCTGATATCCAGGGAAATCTTAGTTTGAGATTATACCGATACCATTGAAGGCATTGGTGCCTGTGGCCCTCGAGAGAGACTTTATCCCAGCCCACGTGGAGACCAACCGGAGGAATCAGATTGACTTGGGGACTTTACTAAATTTAATTCCCATCGGAAACTCAGACCGTAGCATTAACGTAAACAAGCTGCTGGATGCAGGTACAGGGGAAGAAGCTAAAAATGGAGACGTTATCCAAAAGACTACTCGCCATATTTGAGAACTTTTGAGCATAGGCTATGTGATCGTTTTGAGGCCGCTCTGGCTGTTGGTGATAGAGGATTTGCTCAAGAGCAGGAGCCCATGCAGACCTCTATACAATGCCACGACTTAGAGGAGGAAGTGGTCGGGACACAATAAAATGCTAAACCCTCTTTCCAATGCAGAAACTCCTTGATCCCCCTGACCCCACTGATTATTTGGCGAGAAGCAACAGCGACATCTTAGACATGGTCGACGCTGACACACCTAAAGACCCACAGTCATTGCTAGTCCTAAGGAAGACCAGCCTCCCTCACAACCTAAGATCTCTGTCGGACTCCAACCTACCTTCAACTAAACGAACGGCATAAAGTCACCACATTGATACCTGACAGTTTAGAAGTTGTGGTCGGGGTACCCGGGAGTAGAAGCCCTCATGAGATGCTGCGGCGACCGGCGAGCCATAATGTCTTAAGTTGCCTTAGAAGAGGTATTGGCTAAACTGAAGATTATCTGATCGTGCTATGGCCTCCAGAACTCTCTCACACTTGGATTAGTCCTGTAGCACTGCTCTCATTGTGCATGGACTATATATTTATTTTTGTTTACCCCCACTAGGTAGAAAAGAACATGCTACTTTATTGGACTCTTTTACTTATGCTCCTATAGAGACTGGTAAATTCCTCATATATACAGTCATATATACAGGACTCATTACCGGTAACAGGTACATCACGCACCTTTAAAGTCCTAGTTGGTATACCTCAGGTTCATATTTACTGTTAGGCATTCAATTTCTGGGAATGTTTTTTTGTTACTATATGCCCATACTTATTGAGAAAACATAGAAGCTACATAACCAGTCCAATATATAGGGATCAATAGCTAAGTTAAAAACTATCAGATGTGCTATTCAATATATATGAGGGTAGTTTAGGGCAGTGAAGAGCAAAGTTCCTACATACTGTATAATGCCCTACCTCCTTTATGTAGGCTGGATTTCCCAATGATCAAAGGCATTGTTCTTATTATTATTATATCTGACTGGGACTCTGGATCTGTTCCAGGATAGATATTTGTATACCTTCACATGTCTATATCCTCTTGAGATAGCCTACTAACTCTTATATAAATTAGGTCTACTATATTTTCAATCTTTGCAACACCTAGGTAATTTTGTGCATGAAATTATTCTACTGCTATTTGGTATATTCATTATGCACCTATATTGCTATTCTGAACGCGTCTCAATACCTAGAGATATAAATTGATTAAAATAATACTGGTTCAATCTATAGCCTAGTTAATAGTACCTGTTCTATGTTGCTTATACAAATTTTACTATGTCAATGTAAACTGTTTGCAGCCGAGGTTTATTGCTTTTTATGTACTGTAAACATCATGCTACTTGGGTATAGGGCCCATACCCAGGTAATAAGATCTGTTACTAGATTTATATTAATTATTAGTAGGTTTCAAGGAATTGAAAGCGACAGCATTATCTAGTAGAGATGTTTAATGACAGTATATCAGTAAGCTATATTATATCATTATTTCAGTATATAGATCTAAAACGTAAGACAGAGATTACATGATGTACCCTGTGCTGGATATTTGTCAATAAGAATTTTCCCCCAACAGACGAGTCCCTATAATATTTTTATAAACATGTGCTTCTACCTTATACATAACAATATAGCTGTGTATTCTCCACAATATTCTGGTTGTTTTCCCAAGGGGCTTATATTTTAAGATATACTAACTTAGGTAGACCAGCAAACAACTAGATTAATTATAATCAAAACTCCTTAATTCTGAAGTCTCATAGACAAAACTATGGGCAGATGTATTACTACAATTGGGCAAGGAATTGACGTAATATCTTTGGGTCAGAAGATTGCACATATAGGGTATGGCTAATTATCTAGTCCCTCGTTGTGTTAAGTTTATCTAACTTAAAATAGTCCATCATTTATTCATATCTCCCTGCTAGCTGTAGAGGATAAGCTAATTGAAGATGGATTCATATGTTTTAAACAATGGGAGAAAGTGTACTAGTTCTTGAAAGTATCATATTGTTATTATGGTCTTGCATACCACAGGTGACTCCATTTTGCTCAGCTAGGATAACGGTGTCCCTTTGTACCGAATAAAAAGTGTGAAAGTTACCTCCCCTCCTCCTTTCCCACTCTATGAGATAGAGTGGGTCATATCCTATACCCCTTTTCCGTCTCCGTCCAGTGGTGACAGTAATCCCCGAGGGGAGGTACAACATATTTTCTGTTTGCCATATTGGTTGGTATACATTTTAAGCAACAGAAGTTTTAGGCTGTTTTGTTTTGATGTACTAAGGTTAGATACTTGGATCATTATGCCCACCTGGAATATTCCTCAGGCTTAGAGAATTTTTGTGCCTTATTGAAACCCCACATGTGACACTATTTTCCAATGCAAAAAGTTTTAAGTCTTAAGATTACCCTTAATCTTTGCAAGCTAAGGGAAATACACCCTATAGAAATATCTGTTTCTTATTCTTTTTTATTAAGGAAAATATCGATACACATAGGTCAGTAATTATAACTGCACCAGTGAGCTTACTACGTAAGCGAAGGAAAATATGTCCTATAGCATACTTACTCCTGTTTTTCATGTATGTCTATGTTTATTAATGATCTGCTTGGGAATATAGTATTAATGTGACATACTATATCTCTATTTCACATTTCCTCATTATTTCCTCAACTTTGATATTACTATCCCCAACTGCTTCCACTGTTTATATTTATGGCTCAAGAGTAGTCGCTGTTGGAAATGGGGAATAGCAAAATACAAAAAATAAAAAGGAGGTTACATTTAATTACAGTACTTTGAAAAAATGAATCTGGGTCAAAAGAAGGCTTAGATTATACAGCTTGTAGCCGACTCTTAAAAGAGAACTTTATGGCTTCTGTTGACGCTAAAAATCCTGGACTTTGAGCTTCTATTGAGAATCAACTTTTATTTGTGTGTTTTTATATGTGCTGATTCATTAATTTTTAATGTGTGTATGTTTGATTAAAATTGTATTTAATGTTTTAACCTATATAGATATAGATTGCTCTAAACTAAAGTACCCTATACTAATCAAACTCTTTAATGTGAATTGAAATGTTTTTTATGTGAATTGAAAATTATTTTACGTGAATTGAAAAGCTGCCCAATATGTTATGATCAATTGATTTTTGTTTCCACTTAGCTTAATCATTTAATGGTTTAAATATTTGATGTTTATAGTATTCTTATTTTTGCATTTCCTCTTTTGCACTACGTTTTAGCAGCCATATCTTATAACTAAGACCTGACAGCGCAAAAATACAATTTCTGAACTTATTGGTGTGCCTTTGATGTAACCGTTTTAGCCAAAAAAATTGGAGAAAGTGTTTGGTGGTAATTTTTCAATTTTCATTTTTACACACAATTTGCTTTTTGACTATGATTTAAGAGAGCCTGTTTTAAGTTATTGCAAAAAAAAACACTTCTGAGTACACCTATGCCCCCATGCATAGGTTTGCAATGATTTTGGGAAGGTTCTGTTACAATTTTATGACTTGTGATTTTTAGTCAAAAGTTGGAGTTTTTATTCTGATAGGCCTATCTTTAGTTTGGGGCCTATTGCATACCCCAGTTTTATTTATTGCCATGAAAGTGTATATATTTGAAATGTTGACACCCCAAGGTATTGTATATGGTGTGCTTTAATGCCTTTGATGCAACTGTTTGAGACCAAAAAAAATGGACAAAGTGTATGGTGGTAATTTTTAAATCTTCATTTTTTGACTATGATTTAGGAGATCCTGTTGTAAGTTATTGCAAAGAAACACTCCAGATTGTTTCCTGCAAGGCCCCCTGAGTACACCTATGCCCCCATACATAGGTTTGACAGGGGTTTTTGGTAAATACAGCACCAGTTTTATAACTTATAAAAAATAGAGTAGTAAATGAAAAATCTGGCACAGTAAAAGCAAAAAAAAAAAAAAAACTCTAACGGTGAACATAAGCAAAAAAAAAAAAAACCATGGCAAATTTAAAACATTTTTTAAAAATGGACCATTGTATGATACTGCTTGAAGCAGTCCCCAATGCAGGGTCCAGGCTGTCCCAGGGCAATCAGGGACAGTAATATAGGTTGTCCTTTCTCTGCCCCCTCTTACAGACTCTGCATGTTGTTTTAGGTTTCTGCTTTGCAGCAGTAGGGGGGATTATAAAAATAAAATGAGTAGCCCCAACTCTGCTCTCTCCCATCATTCCCGGGGGAGCAGGTGCATCTTGGTACAAAATCCCCGAAATGATCTGGAGCTGAAACTGTAAAAAAGTATGTTTCATTCCGAGGTTTGCTTTTTTGAACAACAAAAAAGCATTGTGGGTTGCAATCTGCATTAAGTAAATTGCAACCTTTTTATACCAGGCCCTTGTCTTCCACATAATTAGGTAGGGCTGCAGCAGCTGATCAGCCAGATCAACCACACCCATATGCCGGTTATAAGCCTTTGATGCACATTGGCTTCATTATGCTCTCAGCTCTGCCACGTACAGAGACCTCTACAGTCCTCTCTGTGTGGATGGTGGTAAGAAGGTATACATTGTTCTTGTCTCTGTACTTAACTGATAATAGTGCCTCTTGGCGCAGATTTGAGGTCTCCCCCCTTCATAGCCGGGTGCATGCAAGTTGTCCTGAAAACCTGCACAGTTCTTTTTAATTGTACCGCAAGCTACTGTATCAAAGCAATATAGGAGCTTGAACAAAAGGACACTTGTATAAAAATTATCTAAATACAAGTGGTACCCTTTGTTCATCAGGGGTAATATCAGGTCCCAGACAATCTTGCCAGTGGTTCCAATATGTTCTGGCCAACCTGGAGGGTCAAGGTGGCTATCCTTTCCCTCATACACCCAGAAGGCCTGAGTATAACCAGTCCCGCTCTCACAGAGCTTATATTATTATTATTATTATTAATTTTATTATCAGTTATTTGTAGAGCGCCAACAGATTCTGAAGTGCTATTACACCTTTACCCCATACCTGGAGTGCTTGGAAGGAATATACTGCTTGAATCCCAGCCTTCCCTTATACTTCATCAGGGATTCATCCATGCATATACTCCTTCCAAGTGTATAGGCTTCTACAAACCTTTCAGCAAAGTGGGTAATCAGGGGGCAGATTTTATACAGCCTGTCAAATTGGGGATGCTCCCTAGGGGGGCACAGGCTGTTGTCAATGAAGTGCATGAAATGTAGAATAATTTCATGCCACTTCCTCTACATACACTGGGGAGAAAATGGGGGGTAGAGCAGATAGGAGTGAATGGAGGGTTTCTTTATGATGCCCATCAGCATAGTCAATGCCCAGAATAGTTTAAATTCTGGCACATCAATGGGAGCCCATTGCTGCTTTGCCAAATATGAGTCAGGCTTTGCAGCACGGAACTGATGGGCATATAAATTAGTTTGGACGACAATGTTCCCCAATACATCATCGCCCAGAAACACCTCCAGAACCTGTTGGGGGCCAAATCCTGCAACAACCATATTGATGCCTGGATTTGCTGTGAAGGGAGGGCTATCTGGCCTCTGGTGATGAGGCGTTACCCTCTCTTCAGTGGCAATGGCAGCAACAAGTCTTCTTCTGGCAGGGGGGCTAGCAGCCACGTATACATCACTATCATTAAGACTGTATCTAGTGATGTATCTGAGCATATGGCAGGGTCAAAATTGGGATCTGAGTGAGACATAGAGGCATCTGACTCTGATGCAAGGATGGCATACACCTCCTCAGCACTATATGTTGTCTGTGACATTATAAAAAAAAATTGTCACAGAAAAAAAATTTACTAACTGAATATGATTTATACAGAATAATCCCGGTGTGAGCTTGGCTAGAAGATACATATTAAATAAGTAATAATAAAACCATACATTTTTCATATTCTTTGGACTTTTTTTAATTTACACTATTTACATAGTCTTAGTTGAACACAATACATTATTATTGACCTGCTAACTAATTTCTGGTGCAGTAAATAAGATTTTTTTTCAGTGTTAAATAACAACCACTTCTATTAGACATACATTTCTATTATAGTTAAATATGGGTTCCCTGTAAGACCAATTCCAATCCATCTGAATTAATATAAAGTGCCTCACATTGCCTTTTTGCGTTTATTTTTTAATTCAAACACATTTTAATTTTTTTTTAAAAAACACAAGATACCCCACAAGCTTTAAATATTAATAATAGCAATAGTCTCTGTATCAAAGAATATATTTCCACTTGAAGTATTAGTCCTCCAAAAGATCTTTAAATAGCTTTCATCAAGGAAACAATGTCCCACTATTTATACTTCAACTAAAAGGAACAGAGACACTTAACAAAATAAAGTTAAATCAAACTTTCATAGTATACTTAATGCTCAATTTTATACCAATGGGCGCTTTAATATAAATAGGATAGGCTGATTTCTCTACATTCTCTCCAATCAATATAAATAACAACACTTGCAAGTATAATATCAAAGCTTACCAGTTTTGGTTAACACCGTAATCATAGCTTAACCCAAATATGATTCACACAACCTTTTAAAAGACTAAAGCAAAGCTGATTGGTCAGCAATGACCACCTAGCAAAACATGTTATTATTTAAAGATACAAATACACCCTAAGGGGTAGATTTATCATATGTCGGCATTTAACATTGCACAAGCATTTCTGGTGAAATGCTTGTGCAATGCTGCCCCCTGCACATTCGCGGGCCAATCGGCCACTAGCAGGGGCCGTCAATCATCCTGATGGGATACGTTAAGGGGTGTGTTAAAGAGCAGCAGTTTTATGATTGCTGTTTCTTACCCTAAGTTTCAGGCGGACCTGAAACTTCGGGGGTAGATTGCAGCATCCAATGCTTGTTAAATCTACCCCTAAGTGTTACATATCAAACATGGAACCACAGGTAATAAAAAATCATATTAATAATAATTTAGTTGCAAATCTGCTACTATAAATATAATTTTAATCCTAATCACATACAAATGTGATATTATTTATCCAAATTGTTTCCTTTTTCATCCCTTATATGTATAAGGTTTGTTATTGTTCTCACTGATATCAAATCATTATAAGACAAGAGTTGAGCGATGAAACAATAGCAGAATTATAAATGAATGATGTGTTTGCATATTTGTTAATTAGAAGAATTACAAGTTAAATGGCAGAGTGAGACTAACCAACTGGAATATGCCAACTCATTGCCAATAATGAATAAAATCATTTTCAGAATTTAATCCCAAAGGCACTCAGGTGCACAACTGAATTTCTTGTGTCATCATTAGGCTTATTACATTACAAACCCCATGAACCAAAATAATCATAATCATAATAATGTAATTCTTAACAGTCTTATGTGTCCAAAGGGTACTCACAATTGTAACCCTTACCTAAATACTGTCCACTTTACCTTCCAGCGTAGCGTTTTACATCCCACATTTCATTCATACCTCTAGGACTTCCGGTTTTCAATGTGTATACCCAAAATACCTCTCTTTTATTTAGGGCTGACACTCTATCACCCGTACTTGATCTATCACCTTGAATTCTAGAATAGAACATATCTATTCTTTAAAGGGACATTGTACACTCGATTTTTCTTTACATAAATGTTTTGTAGATGATCCATTTATATAGCCCATCTGGGAGTGTTTTTGTAACAATGTATAGTTTTGCTTATTTTTTATAACATTGTGCTGATTTTCAGACTCCTAACCAATACACAAAGTATCAGATATATACTGAAGTCTGCAGATTCCTTCTTGCTCTCCTGTTTGTTTCATGGGTCTTTTCCTATGCAGGGAAGGGGAGTGTCTGCTCTTCCTGCTTTCCCAACCCCTTTCACTGCATGTCCAGCCCAACCTCATCAAATACGCTAAACTGGGAGCTTTTTAGTACATTTTTAAAAGGTTTTATACTGGATTTCTAGATCAGTATCTGTGGATATTCTTCTTTATAGTAGTGTCTATTACACGGTTATTTGAAAATTGTTGTGCACTGTCCCTTTAATAGACAGTCCTTGCCTGTGTGTTGCAAAATGTCTTGTTGCAGGTGTTTTTGGTACTTCAACCTCAAGATCCCTTCCTGTAGATGTAGATTAAAGGTGTAACCTGTGTTTGCATGCCGACAAACATTTACAGGGCTGACCTGCACATCTAAAAAAAGCATTCTTCCTATGCAGCCATTTAACCCTTTCCAGCACAGTCTATCTTGAGAAATCTTTTGCAAGGACACTTCCTATTGTATTTGCTCGTCTTGATACAAATCTCACCCCTTTGCTATCTTTTTCAATGTATTATTTTTCTCCAGGATAAGCAAATACTGTTGTACAATGTTGCACATATTTTAATCCTGTACCTTGTAGAAAAGTTACTTTGTTTTTCCTCCTCATTATCTACAACTCTTGTTTTAATCCTGAATTAAACTTTTATGGCTCATTCTACAAACTACATTTATAGGGCTCCATTTATCAAGCAGCGGGTTTCTGTTTTGGAGGCCTATCATTTAAGGCTCATCTGAGACTAAAGCTAAGAAACAGCGGTCATAAGACCGCTGCTTCCTTAACCTGCCACGCCATCTAAAAGGTGACAGACTGAAATCGTCCTGGTCCAATACGATTGGGATAACTGAAAGCCCCTGCTAGTGAGCAGTGGGTGGCATTGCACAAGCATTTCAGGTTAATGGTTGTGCAATATTATGTACGCATTTAGCGATCTCCAGCGGACATGATTCACTATAGCGACACCTGATAAATTGAGCCCATAGTCTCCTCCAGTTCTGACTCTGTTTGTGAAATGGGGAAACATGGATGAGCAATGTGGTATTGGGAAATGAGTGTCAGAAAAAGCTATGAAGGTTTGTTCTGTTTGCAAGACGTTAAAGGGACTGTAAGGTCAAAATTAAACTTTGAAAAAATGAAAAAATGAAATGATAACCAGGCGCCAACTCACGGAGGCTAGGTGTAATAAAATCAGAGTGTAAAATTTGCAAGATTTTAATTCTATATAAAAAAATAACAACAATAAAAACAATAAAATCTTCTAGTCCATGGATCCAAGACTAATTACAGTGTTAGAGATTATTACAATTTATACAATAAAAGTAATAAAATAAATAAAATGGATACAATAAAATAGATGGAGAGATTGGAAAAAATCCTCAAATATTAACCTTAAAAACTTTAGACTTAAGTGAAGATCTGCTGTGATCAGAGGTTAAAAATAATGTCCATAAAGAGAGGTCCAGAGAAATTGATCTGTGTGCCAAATAAATTTGTGATGAAATCAAACCTCAGATATCAAATCTTCAATATGTGACCAAAAATAGTGTCCCAAGTTTTAATCAAATCTTCAATATGTGTCCAAAAATGTGTGTCCAAAAATAGTGTCCCAAGTAGTGATCCAAAATTAATGTGAAAAAGTAAAAAATATATGAAATGTAAATAAAAATAAAAATAAAAATAATCAGCTGTGTTTGAATCAAGACTCTTGATAAAGGGCCTAGAGGGGCCGAAACGCGTAGACCTTGTACTGGTAAGTCTGATTCTATTGGAGCACCCATTTATAAACCTGCTACACATTGTACCTATTTCTTTTTTTCCACAGTATTCCACACTGTTATTTTTGTATTTTTGTGTTTTTATATTCACATTTTTCCACCATGGCTTGCTCTCCTATTTGTGAGTTGAATCCCCTGCTTCTAAAGGTATAAGAATACAACATTCTTTTTATCCTCAGAAACAATCAGTTGGAGTTTATTTGTTTTTGGTGCTGAAATAGCACAATTTGTTACACAGAGACTTGGGTACTTATTGACATTACACACATTTTACAGTGTTCTTCACCCATATCTATCACTTTGGAATTTTTGTACAAACACAGCTGATTATTTTTATTTTTATTTACATTTCATATATTTTTACTTTTCACATTAATTTTGGATCACTACTTGGGACACCTATTTTTGGACACACATTTTTGGACACATATTGAAGATTTGATTACAACTTGGGACACTATTTTGGTCACATATTGAAGGATTTGATATCTGAGGTTTGACAAATTTATTTGGCACACAGATCAATTTCTCTGGACCTCTCTTTATGGACATTATTTTTAACCTCTGATCACAGCAGATCTTCACTTAAGTCTAAAGTTTAAAGGTTAATATTTGAGGATTTTTTCCAATTCTCTCCATCTATTTTATTGTATCCATTTTATTTTATTTTATTACTTTTTATTGTATAAATTGTAATAATCTCTAACACTGTAATTAGTCTTGGATCCATGGACTAGAAGTTTTTATTGTTTTTATTGTTGTTATCGTTTTATATAGAATTAAAATCTTGCGAATTTTACACTCTGATTTTATTACACCTAGCCTCCGTGAGTTGGCGCCTGGTTATCATTTCATTTTTTCATATTTGTTTATCACTGGTGACAGCTTGGGTTTCACCATTTTTCCGGGCCTACAGGTGTCAGTTGGCGCTCAAGTAGACTATCCATCAAAATTAAACTTTCATGATTCAGATAGATTATTTTATTTTAAACATTTTTCCAATTTACTTCTGGGTATTAAATTTGTTCTCTTGGTATCTTTTAGTGAAGAGTAAAACTAGGTAGGCTCAGGAGTGCGCACCTGTCTTTAATACTCTATGGCAGCAGTGTTTTGCATCATTATTTGTATCATTGTTATACAATGTTGCAAAACACTGCTTCTATAGTATGGTACTAAAGACATATGCACACTTCTGAGACTTCTTATGAGCCTACCTAGTTTTACTCTTTAATAAAAGATACCAAGAGAACAAAATAAATTTGATAACAGAATTAAATTGAAAAGTTGTTTAAAAATTGCATGCTCTATCCGAACCATAAAAGTTTAATTTTGACTTTAACCGTCCCTTTAAGTTGGACAACCATTATATACAAAGATACATGCATGTTTATCCATAGCCTTTGAAAAATAAACATAAAATTATAATAACATTATGTTTATGTTAATTACAGAAATAAAAAGTAGATGAACATCATAACACCTGATGACAGCATCATATTTGTCAAAAGAAAAAGTTAAAAATAACTGCATCCAATGCAGTTTCTTATGAATAACAACCATAAATATGATCTTTCTTCTGTAACTGCCTGCGATTTTAATTAAATTTCCTTAAATGTTTGAGTCTCTATATTTAAATCCCTTCCTGCCTAAGCTTTACTTTCATAAGGACAGACAAGTGCATGAAGGGCGCACAGCTGCCAGAGATCTTGATGTGCTGCTGACATAAATAATACAGCTGGACGGCTTACTTTCTCTTATGTTCAGCTTTTCCTAAACTTTTTCTTAGTCCAGCTGGCTTTAATTGCCAGCACAAATGGCAGTAGTGAACACAAAAGATATTGTATTTCCTGTTACTTTCTCCTTGTTCATAGAAAGTGGATATTTTGATACTAATAATGGTTCCTTTTAAATGGAAAATATAAATCAAATAGAATCCAATAACTTAGTTATTTATATTTAAAAATGTGCATTTATTATAATTATATCACTTTATATATTTAAATTTGAATAGATTTTGTAATCTGTATTTGATTTATGTAATAATTTAATAGATATAGTTTATTTAATCCTTAAACATATACTCATTAGCACTAAATAGTCCATGTTCAGTGACATTGATGTTCTGCTAACATGGTAATCAATATCCCAATATGGTAGTGGTCTGCTATTGTGTTTTTGCCATTGTTTGTACTGGTGAGTGACAGATTACAGACCCTCTCTGCTAATTGCACTGGCAAAGGTACTCTCACAAACTACATGGAGAGTTTGACTGACATGGAAACTCAGTGCCACAGATGGAAGAAGAGTATAACTAGGGAGTGCGAGCTAGGGTTGCCAGCTGTCATCTACTGGACAATCTATCACTGTCTTTGCACAATAGTAGGTGGAATCACACAATGCTCCCCCAAAAGCCCTACCTTCCTACCTTAGCTTCCACTTTTTAACCCACCGAGTGTATTTTTCACAATTTAATAGTAATTTTACCCATTGGCTGCCAGTAACATACAAATCAATACATTTACCTATTTGGCTGCCAGTAATACAAATAATTAGAAATGATTTGACCCCCTTGATTGTTCCTCATTTCTCTCAGTTCCATATTTGTAATGAGTTGAGGCATAAATGTTTTTTTACATTTTGCTAACACACTGGAACTTTAAATAAATGGACATTTAAGTGTCTAGTATTTTTGTGAAGATTTTACTGAACAGTTTGGTAAAATACTGTCAGGTTAAATACTGGACACCTGGCAGTCCCGAAGTGAGAACTACTGAAAAAGGTACAACTTTAAGAATAAGAATTTGTTTGTGTCTTTTGAACTAAAGATTATCTATAGGGGACAAAGTTGACTTTTATGTGCAATGTGTACATACAAACATTTTCAGAGCCATACTATGGGGCCGATTTAAGAAGCCCGTATTGGCCTGAATGCCTATGTTTCCGCACGAGTCTTATGGCTCGCCAGAAACAGGAGTTAAGAAGCAGTGGTCTTAAGATCACGGCTCCTTAACTCGTATGCATGTGCAGCAATCAGCCCAATCACATACGATCGGGTTGATTGACACCCCTGCTAGCAGCCGGTTGGCCGCAAATCTGCAGGGGGCGGCATGGCACAAACAGTTCACCAGAACTGCTTGTGCAATGATAAATGCCGACCAGTGTTATGCTGTCTGCATTTATCGATGTACGGGCGGACATGATCGCTACAGCGGATCATGTCAGTCCGCACAATGGTAAATCTACCCCTTGTTATTCTAGTTCTATTGCTTGATAAATGGTAATATTTAAAATTTTTGTGTCAAAACTGTCAAAATTTAAAACAGTCCAATGAAAAACATTCAGTGCTTAAAGAGACACTCAAGTCAAAATTAACTTTTATGATTCAGCTAGAGTATGCAGTTTTAAGACCCTTCAAATTTACTTCCATTATCAAATTTTGCTCAGTCTTTTTGTATTCACTCTTTCTGTGGAACAAGATCCTACTGAGCATGTGCACAAGCTCACAGGGTATATGTATACTAGTCTGTGATTGGCTGATGTCTGTCACATGATACAAGGGGCTGGAAAATGGGAGAACAAACACATTTGTCAGAAAAAAATCTACTGCTTATTTAAAATTCAGAAAAGGTGTTATTGCCTTGTCTTTTTATTATGCACGTGTTAATTATGCAATTCTATTGCATTGAGTGATCCTTTAAGGTTAGTGCTAAAACAGAGCCAATAAAAACAGTGATTAGGGTGTGGCTTTCAAATTTTCTATATCAGATCCTCTCTAAACCAATCAGTTATCCTGTAACATTATATTTATTGTCACCTTTTTAGATTCATAATATTTAGTTCTAACGTTTATCCAATAGCAAGTTGTTTTACCTAAAGGGACACTAAAGTCATAATTAGACATTTATGATTTAGAAAGAGCATAACATTTTCCAATTTACTTTTATTGTTTAATTTGCTTCATTCTATTGTTATCCTTTGCCAAAAGGATTATCTAGTAAGCTCAGGAGCAGCTTCTGATTGGTGGCTGCAGTTATATACCGATTGTCATTGGCTCACCCATGTGTTCATTTAGAAACCAGTAGTGCATTGCTGCTCCTTCAACAAATGATAGAAAGAGAATGAAACAAATTTGATAATAGAAGTGAACTGGAAAGTTGTTTAAAATTGTACGTTCTACCTAAATCATGAAAGAAAAAATTTGGGTTTCATGTCCCTTTAAGTTTTAAAGTGTATGCACACCCATGCAAACTGGTTGTGACCATGTGATCAGTGACAGTATAGGGCAGTGATGTCGGACCTTGGCACCCCAGGTGTTTCAAAACTACATTTCCATGATGCTTAGGCCCTCTGCTGTCCAGTCAATCATCATAGGAAAATGTAGTTCTGAAACATCTGGACTGCCGAGGTTAGCCATGACTGGTAAAGGATATGTATTCCATAAAAAGGGCTCTTATGATGTTGCAAGTCTAGCAGCTATTACTTCATGACTGGTAGTTAAAGGGACACATGTCTGAATACTGGATTTCTACTGATTTTTATTGTTATCTCATAGTTATAATTTACGTGATAAGAAATAAAAATATAACACCAACAAATATGCTATTGTATGCACCTTAGATTTTAATTATAAATTTAAAACAATTGATTTTTCTTTTCATTTAAAATTTGATTTAAACTATATTACAATTACAAATAATTTCTTGCAAAAATGGTCGTTCAATTTCATGATGCAAATCTTGGTTTTATTGTTCTTTTATGTGATTTTTATTTCCATATCAGGGCTGCTAAATGTTTGTTAAGAATTATATTACAATCAAGCCTTTATAGTAAGATGCTTTATGTTTGTTTTCGAATCCTCAACAATCCATTTCTTAAGAACAGGTAAAGTGTATAAGAAAAAAGTAGGTGGGGTTCAAAAATATTACTGTTTTGACAATCCTCTTAAAGGGACAGGAAACATCTTGTAATTGCAATATATTTCTAAAGTTGGGCAATAAATGAACATGTTATGGCGAGTGGTGAACATGTTTTCAATGCATTAACCCCTTGTTTGCTATAATTTGCCTAGATTGCAAGTCTTTGCGTTAGGCCTTAAAAAAGCAGCATTGAGGGGTCCAGCGCTGGCTTTTTAAACGCCCGCCGGTAGTACAAGTCTGGCAGGTACAGGTGTACCTCTCACTTTTTTCCCGCGACTCGAGCATACCGCAAATCCCCTTACGTCAATTGTGAATCCTATCTTTTCAATACCGCTCACGAGTCTTGGAAAAGTGAGCGGTACACCCCTCTCCTGTCAAGACTCCTACCGCATTTAAAAGTCAGTAGTTAGAGATTTTATGGGCTAACGCCGTAACATAAAACTCTTAAATAAAGTTCTAAAAGTAACACTAACACCCATAAACTACCTATTAATCCCTAAACCGAGGCCCCCCCCCCACATCGCAAACACTATAATAAAATTTTGAAACCCCTAATCTGCCGACCAGACATCGCCGCCACTGTAATAAATATATTAACCCACTCCCACCTCCCACTCCCCACCTCCGAAACACTAGTTACATTTTATTAACCCCTAATCTGCTGTCCCTAACATCGCCGACACCTACCTACATTTATTAACCCCTAATCTCTGCCCACAACATCGCCGCTACTATATTAAATGTATTAACCCCTAAACCTAAGTCTAACCCTAACACCCCCCTAACTTAAATATAATTTAAATAAATATAAATAAAATTACTACAATTAATTAAATTATTCCTATTTAAAACTAAATACTTGCCTGTAAAATAAATCCCTAAAATAGCTACAATATAACTAATAATTACATTGTAGCCATCTTAGGGTTTATTTTTATTTTACAGGCAACTTTGTATTTATTTTAACTAGTACAATAGTTATTAAATAGTTATTAACTATTTAATAACTACCTAGCTAAAATAAATACAAATTTACCTGTAAAATAAACCCTAACCTAAGTTACAATTACACCTAACACTAAAGTACATTTAAATAAATTACCTAAACTAACTACAATTAATTACAATTAAATTAAATAAACTAAAGTACGGAAAAAAAACAAACACTAAATTACAGAAAATAATAAAATAATTACAAGAATTTTAAACTATTACACCTAATCTAATCCCCCTAATCAAATAAAAAAGCCCCCCCCCCCAATAATAAAAATCCCTACCCTATACTAAAATTACAATAGCCCTTAAAAGGGCCTTTTGCGGGCATTGCCCCAAAGTAATCACTCTTTTACCTGAAAAAAAAAATACAATATAAAAAGAATGCAACCACTAATAGAATTGAGCTTGCTTTCTATTGGCTGATTGGAACAGCCAATAGAATGCAAGCTCAATCCTATTGGCTGATTGGAACAGCCAATAGAATGCAAGCTCAATCCTATTGGCTGAGTGGATCAGCCATAGTGATTGAACTTCAATTCTATTGGCTGATTGCATCACCAATAGGATTTTTCCTTCCTTAAGTCCGATTGGCTGATAGAATTCTATCAGCCAATCGAATTGAAGGGACGCCATCGTTGGATGACGTCATTTAAAGGAACCTTCATTCTTCAGTTGACTTCGTTTGAAGGAGGATGCTCCGCGTCGGCTGGATTGAAGATGGACCCCGCTCCGCTATGGATGATGAAGATAGAAGATGCCGTCTGGATGAAGACTTCTGGCCGTCTGGAGGTCCTCTTCTGCCCGGATAGGATGAAGACTTCTGGGCCGTCTGGAGGATCACTTGTCCCCGGTTGGGTGAAGATGTCTCAAGGTAGGGTGATCTCAAGGGGGTAGTGTTAGTTTTATTAAGGGGGTATTGGGTGGGTTTTAGAGTAGGTTGGGTGTGTGGGTGGTGGGGTTTGAATGTTGGGGGGGGTATGTATTTTTTTCAGGTAAAAGAGCTATTACTTTGGAGCAATGCCCCGCAAAAAGCCCTTTTAAGGGCTATTTGTAATTAAGTATAGGGTAGGGATTTTTAGTTATTTTGGGGGCTTTTTATTTTATTAGGGGGATTAGATTAGGTGTAATTGGTTTAAAAATTTGTAATTATTTTTTATTTTCTGTAATTTAGTGGGTGGGTTGTACTTTAGTTTATTTTTATTTAATTGTATTTAATTGTATTTAGTTTAGGGATTTAATTTAATTATATGTTAGTGGTTAGGTGTAATTGTAACTTAGGTTAGGTTTTATTTTACAGGTAAATTTGTACTTATTTTAGCTAGGTAGTTATTAAATAGTTAATAACTATTTAATAACTATTGTACCTAGTTAAAATAAATACAACTTGCCTGTAAAATAAGAATAAACCCTAAGATAGATACAAATGTAACTATTAGTTATATTGTAGCTAGCTTAGGGTTTATTTTATGGGTAAGTATTTAGTTTTAAATAGATTAATTTATTTAATTGTAGTAATTTTTTTAAGATTATTTAAAATTATATTTAAATTAGAGGGGTGTTAGGGATAGGGTTAGTACTTAGGTTTAGGGTTAATAACTTTATTATAGTGGCGGCGACGTTGGGGGTGCGGCAGATTAGGGGTTAATAATTGTAGTTAGGTTTCGGCGACATTGGGGGCGGCAGAGTAGGGGGTTAATAAATATAATGTAGGGTTCAGCGATGTTGGGGTCAGCAGATTGGGGTTCATAGTATAATGTAGGTGGCGGCGGTGTCCGGAGCGGCAGATTAGGGTTAATAATATAATGCAGGTGGCAACAATGTCGGGGGGCAGCAGATTAGGGGTTAATAAGTGTAAGATTAGGGTGTTTAGACTCGGGGTTCATGTTAGGGTGTTAGGTGTAGACGTAAAATGTTTTTTCCCATAGGAAACAATGGGCTGCGTTAAGAGCTAACGCTGCTTTTTTGCAGGTGTTAGGGTTTTTTCAGCCAGCTCAGCCCCATGTTCCTATGGGGAAATCATGCACAAGCACGTTTAGCCAGCTTACCGCTGACTTAGAGCAGCGCTGGGTATTGAGGTGAGATGTGGGAGCAAAATTTTGCTCTCCGCTCACTTTTTGCGAGCTAACGCCGGGTTTAGAAAAAACCTGTATTACCAGCGCTGTCTTAAGTGAGCAGTGAGAAAAAAATGCTCATTAGCACCTCCGCAAGCCTTACCGACAAAAACTCGTAATCTAGCCGATTGTTTTTTAATAGCCAAACTCTACCCACCACTGGTTTTATTTGGTATAGTCGATCAAGACTCACTTCTGGCAGAAATACAGCAAGTCAAGCTCATGTTGGTTAGCTTAAGCATGCTTCTTTTGGCAGTTTATTATTATTATTCATTTATTTGTATAGGCGTAGGCCAAAATCAGTAGCGCTGGGTACAATAATAGGGGTATACAATACAAGAATTTGGATAAAATACAAAAGCATAACAAAACTAAAGCAAATCTAGTACAGGAGGAAGAGGGCCCTCTGCCCGGAGAGCGTCACAGTCTACAGGTTGAGGGTGCTGAGACATAAGGTTAGGGTAGTAGCTTATCACATAGGTTGTAGTTGCAGCAGTGAGTCATGCAGTTCATGTAGTAGTTTGGTTCGGATGAGGGATGGAGAGAGATGGTACGCCTCTCTGAATAGGTGGTTTTGTCAAGAGTTCTGAAGCTATGACGAAGTTGGAGACAGTTCTTATGGAGCGGGAATAGAGTTCCAAGGACAGAGCACACGTGCAAAGTCTTGGAGCGGAGTGGGACGTAGAGATAACAGGAGTGAGAGACGTAGTTAGAGGTTGATCGAAGAGGACGGATGGGAAATATTTCACGATGACAGAGGAAAATAGTTGGGAGCTAGACTGTTGAGTGCTTGTAAGTTAGGGGTAATACTTTAAATTGTATTCTGGAGAGTATTGGGAGCCATGTAGAGACTGGCAGAGCAGAGCAGCTGATGTAGATCGGCAACTTAGGATTGGAGGCGGAGAGGCGTGTTTTGGAGAGCCATTTAGGAGTAGATTGCAATAATCAATGCGTGACAAAATGGAAGGAATGAATAAGTATTTTTGGTAGTTTTGTGAATAAGGAAGGGACGAATTCTGGAAATGTTGCGTAGGTGTGAATGGAAGGTTTTGTAGTAATTGTGGTGTCATGTGGAGTTCTGAGTCTAGTGTGACCCCCAAGACAGCAGACCTGGTAGAGGTGTTGAGAAGAGAGTGCTCCAATCATCAGAGAAATATCAGGTGTTGGATGTCTCGAAGAGGGAGAATAAGAAGCAGCTCAGTTTTGGACAGATTGAGTTGGAGGTAGTGTGAAGACATCCAAGAGAAAATTGCAAGAGGCAGTTGGTAGTCTGGTTAGTAAAGAGGTAGAGATATCAGAGAGGAAAGATAGATTTGGTATCATCAGCGATATAAGTGGGTACTGGAAATCCAAAGGATACTATACGTTTTCCAGGGAGGATGTATAGAGAGAGAAAAGCAAGGGGCCCAAGACAGAGCCTTGCGGTAGCTCCAACTGTGGAGAGGCATAGGATCGCAAGATATGTTGTTAAGAGGAAAGCTGAAAAGCGAGCGTTTTGAGAGATATGAGGCAAAACCAGGAGAGGGCTGTGTCTCGCATAGCCAAATGAATGTAGTTTTTTAGGAGGAGAGATGGTGGACTGTATCAAAGGCAGCAGATAGTCAAGAAGAAAATGTAACGCGTCCATGGATTCCGATAGAGGCGTGGCAAGTTTTAAACAATTTTCCAGTGTACTTTTATTATATAATTTACTGTACTCTCTTGTGTATCATTTAGTCTACAAAGATCACTATTTTGAAAATAAAACAGACGTAATATAATATATATAATATAATAATGAATATAATAAAAACAAGATGATGTTTTATCATTAGAAGAACTAAAATATGAACTATAAGGTTTGATTAATATGGACCATACCAGTGGAACTCTTGAAATAAATGGTATTGAAAATTAAACCACAGTTTATATTCTTCCCTATTTATTTATTTCACAAGAGCAACTTTTATTATTTAAGAATGTGATAAGTTTGAATAAGTTTCTGTCTGTATGGACTCAATGACAGAGCAGTTTTGCAAGTAATTGTATGTCCCTATAAACGATTTCCAGATGTTAAAAATAATTTAGACTGTCCTATTTCCTCAGGAATTTGTAGAAAAAATGTAAGTTTCTTAAGCCAATGAAATTACGTTGGCCTTTACAGACATATAATCTTTTTCTCAAAGGAATTTGTGACGACAGATTGGATGATAGTTGTTACAGCTGGTCCGAAAGGCTCTCTAAAAACCCCTCCAGATGTCCAATTCTTAGGGACTATATTATTAAAGAAAAACAAGAAAAAAAACTTTGAAATATATCAACTGATATCTTAAGAAAATAATTATTGTAATGATAAGAATTTAGGATTGCCTTGCTACAGAATATGAATTCTTCACGAAATAAATAGTATAGAGCCTAGTAAACAACCATTATTTAAATTTCCTGGTTGCAGCAAAGCATCCTGGCAATGTTAAAGGACAGTCAACACTAGAATTTTTTGTGTTAAAAAAGATAAATAAGTCCCTTTATTTCCCAGTCCCCAGTTTGCATAACACGATTATAATAATACAACTGTTTTACCTCTGGTGATTACCTTGTATCTAAACCTCTGCAAACTGCCCCCTTATGTCAGTTCTATGACAGACTTACATGTTTGCCAATCAGTGCTTACTCCTAGTAACTTCACGTGCGTGAGCTGTTGGTGTATCTACATGAAACACATGAACTAACTCCCTCTAGTGGTGAAAATTTGTTAAAAATCGTGTCTAGTTAGAGGCAGCCTTCTAGGTCTAAAAAAATTAGACATATAAACCTTCCTAGGTTTAGCTTTCATCTAAGAATGCCCATGAGAACAAAGCAAAATTGGGTGATAAAAGTAAAATTGGGAAGTTGTTGGAAAATACATGTCCTATTTAAATCATTAAGTTTTTTTTGGCTTAACTGTCCCTTTAATACCACACAGTTTTTTTTACAGAACAGTGAGCACTGATTCATGAATTAACATAGACCCTTGCCATGCAGATTATTGCAAACCAGTCTCTCATTAATTTGTGAGACTATACTAAATAATAGTGATTGTGGGTCCTGTTAGGGAAAAAAATTGAGCCATTGAAAAACATAGCTGCCACGAGGCTTTTTTTTCCCCACATAACAGCTCCATTGCTGTGACATAATTGAAATCTAGCCTATAACCCGAGATCTACCTATCCATGACGCTTATCTAGCATTTCCTCCTGGATGGCCTCTCACCACATAAAATAAATATGTCCGAAGACAAACGACTTCCAATCCCCCCTCTAAACGCTAGCTCCTGTTTCTATTTTTTTCTATCACAGTTGGCGGCATCACTATCTCCCCATCACCCCAAGTCCGCTGCCTTGAAGTCGACACGTTGAATCAAATCTGTCCTTCATTCCCCACATCAATTGTTCTCTTCATCCTGCCGCAACCACTCTACGCAATATCTCCAAAATTCGTCCAATTCTGAGCGCTGGAAACTACTATACACTGAATTTCTCCCTGGTAATTTCCCGACTTGACTACTGTAATAACCTACTAACTGGCCTCTCTCTCTGCCACCTCGTCTGCGACCTCTCCCCCCTTTAATCCACCCGTAAATGCTCTGCCAGGCTATTCCACTCTCATGACGCTCTGGTATCTGCTGCATCTCTCTGTGAGTCTCTTCACTGGCTCCGATTCACAGCAAGAGTTAAAGTGTCAGAAACTAAAAAATTAATGTTAGTAATATTCTCCCATAGTGGCAGAATTATATAGAGCAGTATTTAGTGTTATCGTTACAAAACCTTATAATCCCTTGGAATTTTTTTAAAAGTATGACATTTTTCAGACCTGCTGCTCTGTGCTGCTTCTGAGTGGGTCTGGTTTTATTACACAGTGCATCGGCCCAGCTGTATAGTCACAGCCCGGCGCCGACCGCCGCCATACACACTAAGGTGCAGCTCGCTCCTCTCTGTCTGGACCGGCCGCTCAGAAAGCACAGAGAGCGGTCTGAAAAAACTGTCATAGTTTTAAAAAAATCAAAGGGAATATAAGGTTTTGTAACGATAACACTAATAGTATGTATATAATTCTGCAATATTGCAGAATTATATAACATTAATTTTTAGGTTGTACTATCCCTTTAAATTAAAAATTCTCACCCTGACCTAGCAAAGCCCTCACCCTTGCTGGCCCCAACCCGTAACGCTGTCCTCACTCATCAACAAATATGCTCCAGCCCACCCTCTAAATTCAACAATGACCTGCTCCTTGCATCCTCTACCATCATCTCCTCCCATGCTAGACTAGTAGGACTTCTCTCACGCGCACCAACCCTCGGAATGCACTTCCTCCACGCTGTCAGACTTTCCCCCTAACGCTGTCCTCCTTTAAACGCTCCTTAAAGACCTTTTTTATTACCAAACTCATAACAAATGAATTTCACTACCTAACAGTTGCTCCTCATCTAGCTCCTCACTAATACATTCTCAAATTTGCAGTCTCCCACAGGACAAAACTACCGGGAATGCAGAGGTTGCGACTGCCATATATGTTTTGTGTATACTGCACATTCAACTATACAGTATATGTGTGTATAGAGCAAACACAAGTAATGTGTTTTTTTGTTTTTTCTGTGTAAATTCGCCATTTTTGGGGGGGACTCCTGCGTGGATTCTTGCACCTGGGCCCTGTGGTTGTTAGTGATGCCTCTGAGTCCCAGCTCCGGTTTCCCATCCTTCTACCCATCTAGATTGGTAAGTTCCCATGGGAATAGGGGCCCTCAATTCTCCCTTATTTGTCTGTAAAATTTGTCTTTTAGTTGTATTGTATCTCCATTGTACGTTTATCTTGGTACCCATGGGCATGCTGCGGAATCATTTGGTTCACAGAATAAAATACTCTTGTTACATATAAAGAATACTAGCACCTCATACATATTGAAAAGAGACATAAAAACACCGTCGGCTAGATTTAAGAGTTTTGTGCGGTAACGACCCCGTAGCTACGCATGCTTTTTCCCCCCCGCACCTTTTAAATACCGCTCGTAATGTAAGGTTCAACAGAAGGGCTGCGTAGGCTCCAAAAAGGGAGCGTATAGCATATTTACCGCCACTTACAACTCTCAATACCACGTGCTTACGGACGCGCCAGCTTCAAAAACGTGGCTTGTGCACGATTCCCCCATAGAAAAAAATGGGCATTTGCGGCTGAAAAAAAACCTAACACCTGCAAAAAAGCAGCGTTCACCTTCCTAACCAGCCCCATTGTTTCCTATGGGGTAAACAGTTTCTAATTCTGCACCTAAACACCCTATCATGTACCCCAAGTCTAAACACCCTAACCTTACACTTATTAACCCCAATCTGCCGCACACCGCTATCGCTGACACCTGCATATTTTTTTAACCCCTAATCTGCCGCTCCGTACACCGCCGCAACCTACGTTATCCCTATGGAACGCCCTAATCTGCTGCCGCCTATCAGCCGCCGCCCTATATTAATTTATTAACCCCTAATCTGCCGCCCCCAACGTCGCCTCCACCTACCTACAATTATTAACCCCTAATCTGCCGACTGACCTCGACCACTACTAGTAATAAAGTTATTAACCCCTAAATCCGCCTCACTCCCGGCCTCAATAACACTATAATAAATATATAACCCCGTAATCTGCCCTCCCTAACATCTACCGACACCTAACTTCAAGTATTAACCCCTAATTATGCCGACCGGACTCGCGCCGCTGACTGCTAATAGAATGTATAAACCCTAAAGCTAAGTCTAACCCTAACCGCTAACACCCCCCTAAGTTACATAAAGTTTTATCTAACAAAATAAATTATTCCTTATTAAATAAATTATTCCTATTTAAAGCTAAATACTTACCTGTAAAATAAACCCTAATTAGAGTTACAATATAAGATAGATAATTATATTGTAGCTATTTTAGGCTTATATTTATTTACAGGCAAACTTTGTAGTTTTTTTAACGCAGCTACATTAGCTATTAAATAGTTATTAACTATTGTAATAGCTACCTAGTTAAAATAATTAGCAAAATTACCTGTAAAATAGAAGCCTAACCTGAAGTTACAATTAAACCTAACACTACACGATCAATAAATTAATGTAAATAAAATACCTACATTTATCTACAATTAAACCTAACACTACTACTATGCAATAAATTAATTAAATACAATGACCTACAAATAATACATTTAAATAAACTAACTAAGTACAAATAAATAAAAAAGAACTAAGTTACAAAGAAATAAAAAAAATATTTACAGACATTAGAAAAATATTATAACAATTTTAAGCTAATTACACCTACTCTAAGCCCCCTATTAAAATAACAAAGACCCCCCAAAATAAAAAAATGCCCTACCTATTCTAAATGAAAAAAGTTCAAAGCTCTTTACCTTACCAGCCCTTAAAAGGGCCTTTAGTGGCTATGCCCCAAAGAAAACGTGCTCGTTTGCCTTTAAAAAAAAACATACAATACCCCCCCCCCAACATTACAACACCCACCACCACATACCCCTAATCTAACCCAAACCCGCCCTTAAATAAACCATAACACTAAGCCCGCTGAGAGAATCCCTACCTTGTATTCACCGACACTCCCGTTCACCGATCTGTCCTGGGCTCGACTCGTCATCCAAGCCCAAGCGGGCTGAAGATGTCCATGTCCGGCTGAAGTCTTGATCCAAGCAGGAGCTGAAGAGGTCCATGATCCGCCTGAAGTCTTCATCCAAGTGGAGCTGAAGAGGTCCATGATCCGGCTGAAGTCTTCTATCAAGCGGCATCTGTCATTCTTCTTTCTTCCGATCCATGTTCATCCCCCGACGCGGAACATCCATCTCACCGACGACTTCCCGACGAATGACGTTCCTTTGAAGGGACGTCATCCAAGATGGCGTCCCTCGAATTCCGATTGGCTGATAGGATTCTATCAGCCAATCGGATTAAGGTAGGAAAATTCTGGTTTGGGCTGATGGAATCAGCCAGATCTATTGAGCTCGCAGTTCTATTGGCTGTTCCGAATCAATTTCCCTACCTTAATTCCGATTGGCTGATAGAATCCTATCAGCCAATCGGAATTCGATGGGGGGGGGGGGTTGGGGGGGGGTGGGACGCCATCTTGGATGACGTCCCTTAAAGGTACCGTCATTCATCGGAATTTATTTTGGGGGTCTTTTGTTATTGTATTGGGGGGCTTAGAGTAGGTGAATTAGCTTAAAATTGTTAGAATATTTTTGCTAATGTTTGTAAATATTTTTTTTTATTTTTTTGTAACTTAGGTTCTTTTTTATTTTTTGTACGTTAGGTTAGTTTATTTAATTGTATTTATTGTTAGGTATTGTATTTAATTAATTAAGTTTATTGATAGTATAGTGTAGGTTAATTGGAGATAATTGTAGGTATTTTATTAATTAATTTATTGAGTAGTGTAGTGTTAGAGTTTTAATTGTAACTTAGGTAGGATTTATTTTACAGGTAATTTTGTAATTATTTTAACTAGTAGCTATTAAATAGTTTAATAACTATTTAATAGCTATTGTACCTGGTTAAAATGAGATTGACATAAGTTGCCTGTAAAATAAATATTAATCCTAAAATAGCTACAATATAATTATTATTTATATTGTAGCTATTTAGGTTTATGTTTGACAGGTAAGTATTTAGCTTTAAATAGGAATAATTTATTTAATAAGAGTTAATTTATTTCGTTAGATAAAAATTGATATTGAACTAGGGGTGTTAGTGTTAGGTTTAGACTTAGCTTGAGGGGTTTAAGGACATTATACACGTCATTTTTTCTTTGCATAAATGTTTTGTAGATGATCTTTTATATAGCCCATAAAGTTTTTTTTTAAATAAATGTATAGTTTTGCTTATTTTTAAATAGACATTGCCTCTGATTTTTCAGACTCCTAACCAAGCCCAAAGGTTTATGTGAAACTGTCAGCTACCTTCTCCACTTGCGCCTGTTTTGTATAGGTCTTTTCAGATGTAAAAGAAGGGGGGGGGAGTGTCTTATTTGGTTACATGCTGGGCTTCCCAGCTACTTTTCAACAAGCTAAACTGAAAGCTTCTACGGGGAGTAAGTTTTTATACAGTTTATACTGGATTTTTATATCAGTATCTGTGCATCTTATTCTTTATAGTAGTGTCTATTACATGCAGTTATATGAAAATGAGGTTATACTGTCCCTTTATAAATGTTATAGAGTAGCGGTGAGGTCCGGTCGGCATATTAGGGGTTATTACTTGAAGTTATGTGTCGGGATGTTAGGATGGGTAGATTAGGTTAATACTATTTATTATAGGGTTAGTGAGGCGGGAGTGAGGCGGAGTAGGGGTTATTACATTTATTATAGTAGCGGTGAGGTTCCGGTCGGCAGATTAGGTTAATAATTGTAGGTAGGTGGAGGCGACGTTGGGGGCGGCAGATGTAGGGTTAATAAATATTATGTAGTGGTCGGCGTGTTAGGGGCAGCAGATTAGGGTACATAGGGATGAACGTAGGTGGCGGTGGTGTGCGTTCGCAGATTAGGGGTTACAAATTTTTATTAGAGTGGCGGCCGATGTGGGGAACCTCAGTTTAGGGTACGATAGGTAGTTTAGTGGGTGTTAGTGTACGTAAGAGCACAGTATTAGAAGCTTTATGAACCGCGTTAGCGCAGAAAGCTCTTAACCTCCTGACTTTTTTCTGCGGCGTGATGTGTTTCGTTTTTTTTACCGGCGTTAGAAGATCCCATTGAAAAGATAGGATAACGCAAATGGCGTAGGGGATCGGCGGTATGGAAAAGTCGGCGGCTTGGAAAGTGAGCTTAGACCCTTTCCTGACTGACTCTAAATACCAGCGGTACCCAAAACCACGTTAGACCTCTAACGCTGGGTTTGACGGCTAACGCCAAACTCTAAATCTAGCCGGCGTTGTAATGACAAGACATTTCTGTTGTGTTTACTATAGAATAACATATCACCCAAGCCTGAACGAACATCCTTTTTTACTGCAATTATTTTTTTAAAGCCAAACCCACCCACCATTTGCTAGTATGGAGGAGCCAATCTGAGCTTGTAGGGGCCACAGACAACAAGGCTAGTTACTGTCATAAAGGTAGTGATAAACTGCATGCTTTTTCCAGTTATTATCTGATAAAGCCAGGTAGGGAGATATATGAGCAAGTTAGCCTTGAGAAGTCAGGTAGGGTGCATTTGTGAGTTCTGAGAATTAGAAAGGGCTCAATTCGCAGAGCTAAATTACATGAGAAAGGGGCAAAATGTAAATTATGAATATATATAGGACAGTTATTAAGTGATGCACACTAAAGATTTTATATAAAAATCTCAAGATGGTTACGTCCCCTTGTAAAATGTGCTTGGGTTTGCTAAAGCTGCTGGTACAAATTCATGACAGTATGTGGGTTTATAAGTAGCCCCTACATGCACTTATCCTGATCTCTCCAGTTACAGTAACTATTTTAATGTCCTAGGTAGAGCAAAAATGTTAAAAGACAAACTAAACCTGGATCGGGCTCCTACCAGCATTACATGGGAAATTATTGTGACAAGGGAAGACTATTTATCATAACCATGGCCACAGGAATGGAAAACAAAGGATTGCAGCTTTATGTTTCTTTGAAACTGCCCTTTAAGGCTCCAAAATTCACTTGCATATAAATCCCATTGGATGCAATAACCTCTTTACATAGCGGCACCGTTAGGTGACATTGTACAGGAACTGAAAATCCCTTCTTTAATACCAAACATTGCATGTTTAACAATGTACAACAATTCAAGAACATGCGTTTGTAGTGTAACAAATTCTCTAAAAGTGAATACGATAAAAGCTTTTCAAGCTCATCTTACTGTTTATTAATGGGACAACTTCTAAGCCCTGTTTTGCTAGAGCATGTCTTTGTTGTCATACTGACTCTAGGCAACTATAGAACTGATCAGAATCTGTTTGATATTTATCAGTCCGTTAAAGGGACAGTCTACAATAGAATTGTTATTGTTTTAAAAGATAGATAACCCCTTTATTACCCATTCCCCAGTTTTGCACAACCAACATTGTTATATAAATACACTTTTTACCTCTGTGATTACCTTGTATCTAAGAACCTTCTGACAGCCCCCTGATCACATGACTGTGACTGTTTATTATCTATTGTCTTGCAGTTAGCATTGTGTTGTGCTAAATCTTAAATAACTCCCTGTGCCTGAACACAGTGTTATCTATATGGCCCATGTGTACTTTCAGTCTCTTTGTGTTGAAAAGGAATTTAAAAAGCATGTGATAAGAGGCAGCCCTCAAGGGTTTAGAAATTAGCATATGAGGAGGGTAGTATATTACGGAGTAATTTGAGGAGGGGGAGGAGGCTTCACGCACTAACGTACGCGTGACGTAGGCGCATTGGAATTGCGCCAAGACGGGCTGAGCGAGACGCCACCGAACAGGCGATCTCGCACAGGATACATCCCGATACAAGCGGGGTTGCAGGGAGGGAGCTGACTGTTTGCCGGGATCCACAGCCGGCGGGCTCAGGACTCACCTAGCAGTCCTTCTCACAGGCGTACCAGTCCGGCTCCTTAGGTGGAGTGTGTGAGGGGGAAAGGCAATACAAGGTATAGTGAAAAGTTTTTTTTCTCTCCGGCTATTCTTTGCTTAAATGCATTTTGGTATATTGTGTTCACTGCCTTGTGTGTTGCTATCCCCCTTCTACACCCTTACCAGGAGCTGGCTCCAATTTTTGGAAGTGTGGAGCTATTTAGCTGCATTAGACATGCAGTGTTAAACCCCTTATAGTTATTAGGGTCTGTGGATATGAGGGTGTTATATGTTAAATGTGTCATGGCCCCTACTGCACACGTCTAAATCTTTTTTTCTTCTTTTTTAAAAAAATGATGACCCATATGTTTAAATACTTATTTGAAAAGGTCTCACAATAAAGACTTATAAGCCTAAACAAACTCGAACCCTAATCAGCAATACTACAAGGAGCAGGTGTTTAACAGCGAGCTGGGCTGCTGCAAAAGGTCCAGCCTGTATAACTTGGCACAATGGTGCCGCAATGTTTGTGAGTACCCTGCACTTTATTTTTTATGTCAGCAATAGTGACATTTTTTTTATGGAATCACACATGTGTGGCATATGTCTGTTTTTCTTCTCATCTTCTATGAGGTCAAGCAGCGTCTATTTTGGAAACAGCGAGCTGGACTGCTGTTAAAGGTCCAGCCTGCCTCATTAGGCACATCAAGGTGCTGCTACTTTTGTGAGTACCCTGTGTTAGCTCAACTTTAAATAACAGACGTGTATAACAGATTTACACATGTATTTTGCATTCTCTGCTCCCTTTCATATACATATAGTTCCCCCTCATCATCCCCGTCTGACATGAGCTGAGGGAGACAGCAAGCTGGGCTGCTGCTGAAGGTCCAGCCTGTAACTAGCGGCATGATAGAGTGCCTAACAAATATGTGAGTACCCTGGGTATTGTAATACTGGGACGAAGTAGGGAGTTGCAGATACACACGTGTGACGGTCTCTTGTTTTCTCTTTATACAGTCTGGATATCTGGGGTCTGGCTTCATAAGGATCCACACCATATCTGCTGAGCTGATATCAAAGGAAAGAGTAAAGGAGATTTGGACTCTTACCCTTCGTTATTTGTGAAATAATCCTGGAGAGAATCAAACAACAGCAGGACTTGGAGCTTTCTAAGTGAACTCACTTGAGTATTTGTTGACATTTTGCTATCTGCTTTTTCACTTTTTTGTAAAATCTGATACTTATTAATTTCTATACTTAGATAGAGTCTTAAGCAATCCGATGCATGTATTTTCCTATGAAACTGTTTAACAGGGGCTAGACCCCCTAACTTTCCAGTTTAGAAGTTGGGTACATGGATAACTTATTAGTGTTAGTTATGATTTAAATTGTGGGGTACAAATAAATCCTAGCCGCATATTCAAGGCTAAGCTATTAGAATCATGCTATAGGGTTAAACAGAAGGATTAGTTATCCTTTATGGATACATTTCTTCTTCCCCCCTCAAATAACAGAACAGCAAATATGGCGGGTAGAAGGCAGCAAGATAAAAGGACAATTAGCATTGAAAATAGCCAGGAGTCATCGCAGGATAGTGCGGCAGATTTAGTTAACAGCTCTGAATTATTGAAACAAATGAGTGAGCTATTCTTACCCAAATTTGAGGCAATCCAGACGAGTGTAGACACATTATCACAAGAGATTAAGCAGATGGTAACTAGAATTGGACTAGCAGAACAGCGGATCTCAGATTTAGAAGATAGGGACATAGAGAAAGATAAAGACTTAGTATATATTCAGAAACAAGTTAAATTTTTAAGTGAGAAGGTTGAGGATCTAGAAAACAGGTCTAGGAGGAACAATGTAACAGTGATCGGAGTTTCCGAAGCAGTATCTGAAAAGGAGTTACTTCACTTTGCATCAACCCAATTACCCTCTTTGTTAAATATTACTGAGTCAAATCACACTTTCACAGTAGAAAGAGCACATAGGATAGACACTCTAAGGAATCAAGAAGATGGCAAAAATAGACCAAGACCAATTATTATTAAATACCTAAATTTTCAAGAAAAAGTTAAGATCCTACAAGCATTCAGAGCACAGAAAGAAGTGTTTTTTCAAAGTAAGAAAATATTATTTGTTCAAGATTTTGCATATGAGACCTCAAATAAGAGGAAGCTCTGTGCCCCAATTTGCTCACGTTTTATTCAGGAAGGGAGGGTAGTCAGGCTACTATATCCGGCCAGAATCCGCATCCAGACTAAGGAAGGGTTCAGGATTTTTGAGAATCCTCAGGATCTGGAATTTTTTTTGAGACTTGAGCAAAGATGAAGTGCTCAGGTGGTGGATATGAGATTATTACTATAGGCAGGTATACTAGGAAATAAACCACACTATTAGGGGTTGTTAATAAATATAATCACAAATGCTATGACAAATTGGGATGAGAACAAGGAAGGCCATGTTTTATGTTTTGTGTGTGGGGTTCTTTTTTTTTTCTCTCCCCCTACTTTGTTATTATCTATATGCTAGAAACAGGAAAATAAAGACTAATAATGGTGGAGGCATGTAGATTTGGATCATGGAATGTGGGAGGGTTTACCTCCCCAGTTAAAAGGAAAGCAATATTACAACATCTAAATAAGCTTAAAATAGATATTGGTCTACTACAAGAGACTCATTTAAATGAGCTGGAAAGTCAAAAACTTAAATGGGACTGGGTGGGTGAAGTAATATATTCGGCAGGTTTACAGCGGAAGAGAGGGGTAGCTATAGTCTTTAGAAAGACCCTAAATTATAAAATTTTGAAACGGGAAATTGACCAAAAAGGGAGATATATCATACTCGAGCTAGATTTAGGTTAAAAAAGAATAGTATTATGTAATGTTTATGGCCCAAACATAAAGAAAAACTCATTCTGGGAGCTTTTACAAGGTAAACTATTGGACTATAATCAAAATATAATCCTGGGGGGGTGATTTGAATTTGGTAGCTTCCAGAGCTCTAGATAGGAACCGGAAGGGGGTAGAGGCTCTAACAGGGTGTAAAGACACCAAAATCTTTAAGAAATTTTGCTTTAACCTAAGTTTATTGGACATCTGGAGGAATATATACCCGGATAGCAAAGAATTTACTTGCTTATCCAAAGCGCATAAATCTCTATCACGAATCAACATTTTTTAAATTAGTGATAAACATTTCTCTTTAACAAAAAAAGCAGAAATTATGCCAATCACTATTTCAGACCACGCCCCAATTATATTATCCATACTAATTATGAAGCCAAAATCGGTGAATAACAACATATTTATATAACAATTTAAAAATTTTAAGATTCTTGATAGATAAATGGAGTGTTTATTATAACAGGAATAAAGGCTCAGTATCAAATATAGAAATTATTTGGAAAGTCTTTAAAGCGGTAATAAGGGGAGAGATCCTTGCGTATGTAACTAAATTAAAAAGGAAAAATGACTCCTATTGGATCCAACTTACTAAACAAATTACCAATAAGTACCAAAAATATGCTATTGATAACAGCAATTGGCGAGAATACTTAGAAGCTAAAAAACAAAGAGATACTTGGCATATTCTAAAAGAAACACAGCATGAGCTAAAGAGAAATAGTAATTATATGCAATTTGGAAATAAAATAGGAAAATTCTTGGCCAGATTAGTAAACACACGGAAAGCGAATAGTACCATATCTATAATTAAAACTAAACACAAAACATGTACACTTCCCCAAGACATTTTAGAGGAATTCGCACAATACTTCAAACGGTTATATCAAGACCAACCTATAGACCAGCAAAAGAAAGATCTGTTTTGGAATAGGGTTAAACTTCCCCAAATAGCCAAAGAGGATCTCGATCCTTTAAATTCCCCAATAACGGAAGAGGAGATTAAAAATTCTATTACCAAATTGAAGTTAAATAAAGCTCCAGGTCCAGATGACCTCCCAGGTGAACTTTACAAAATCCTCGCCGACGAGATTACCCCTATACTCTATAAGGTTTTTAATTATTTTTTCCAGGAAAATAAAACACCCTCTAATTATTTTATGGAATCTAGAATAATATTAATTTATAAACAAGGTAAAAATAGAGAATCAATGGACTTATATAGGCCTATCTCTCTGTTAAACGCTGATTATAAAATTTTCACACACATATTAGCAAATAGACTTCAAACAGTGATAGGTGCACTGATCCATCCAGACCAAACTGGATTTATTAAAGGAAGGACACTCATCAAAAACCTTAGAAATTAGAGATAGCGATTAACTACTGTGAATTAAAAAAGGAAAGGGGAGTAGAGCTAACAGAAGATGCCGCAGTTATTTCGATAGATACACAAAAAGCGTTTGACACGTTATTATGGGACCATATGTTTACGACTATTACAAACTTTGGTATTGATGGCAAATTTTCTCAGACTATTGCTTTGTTATATTCAAACCCAGGGGCGATTTTAAGTGTCAATTTTCTAATGTCAGAGCAATTTATTCTCTATCATGGGACAAGACAAGGATGTCCTTTATCCCCACTTCTTTTTAATCTGGCCCTAGAACCCCTAGCAATATTCTTTAGGCAAAAATTGGTAGGTATTAATATTGAAGGACATAGAATTATTCAGGCTATCTATGCCAACAATCTTCTTATCTTTGTTCAAAACCTTAATTATAATCTACCTATAATTATGGAGGCCTTAGACTCCTTTCAAGCCTTTACCGGCTTTGCGATTAATAAAGAAAAATCTGAACTCATGTGGCTTACCAAATTGAAAATCTCACCAACAATCCCATTTAAGGAGGCCAAAGACCATATTACATATCTAGGGATAAAATTCTCATCCAACTCAAAGAGATGGTAGTTTAAATTTTGTACCAGCTATCTCATAATTTAAGGAAGACTTAGAGAAGTGGAGGAAACTGCCCTTATCACTTTCAGGCCGAATTCATCTAATCAAAATGGTTTCCCTGCCAAAATGTATCTATATATTCCAGGCTTTACCATTATTATTGTTAAGGAAAGACAAAGTGCTAATTAATAAACTGATAACACAATTTATTTGGGGAAATAAAAAACCTAGGATAGCGCTCAAGGGATTGTTTGCAAGTAAAGAGGCCGTAGGTATGGCTGTACCAGATTTTGAACTATATAACATAGCATCTAATCTAAAATTTGTTTAGGACTGGTTTTCTGATGGGGGTCATTTCTCCTTTCCTGAAATAGATGGAGCCTTAGCAGCCCCTTATGCTCTTAAAGCTTTGACACATATGCCCCCGAAATTAATCCACAGAGAAATAAAAGGGATGTTAATCATAGATCAACCAATAGGGGCGTGGCACAAATTTTGTCTTAGAATAGGGACAAATTATAGAGGGTCACCCTTTTTAATGATCAGAGGTAACCCTGAATTTGAGGAAGGGTACGACTCCGCTAGATTCAATGCATGGTCAGATTTGGGGATAAATTATATCTTGCAGCTTTTTAAAAGAGAAGACAACTCTATTAAAACCTTTGATGATTGTAAATTAGAATTTAATATGCCAAACCATTTCTTCTTCTCTTATTTGAAATTACCTCACTACGTTGAACAGTGTAAGAAAATAAAGGCAATAGAGTGGGATAATGATATACTTAGGCAGATAATTAGTATCTTCCAGGCAGGGAAATTCTCCATATCATACTCATACCAAGCTTTATTAACGATCTAAGAACAAAGTAACGTGAGATACTTGGAACTAAAATGGAATCAATTCTGTAGAGATCAAGTGGAATTAGATCTAATGTAGAATTTAGGGGCCAGGGTGGCAAAAGCGATGAGAGGAGAATACTTTAGGGAACAACAGGTGAAGATTCTTTTCCAATGTTATTACACACCTGGATGGCATGCCCGCTGGGATAAACTTAGTAGGAAGACAGTATGTAATAAATGTAAATATTATGCAGCGGACATGATCCATCTTCTCTGGCTATGCCCAGTTATACAAAGATTTTGGGGGAAAATCTCATTTTGGGCCACCAAAATTTTGGAACAATATTTCCATGTAGATAAATATGCAGTATTTTTTTTGTTGACCCAGGAGGAAGCAGGTCCAAATTATCTATTAATAAACACGGCAGTTTTGATTGGTAGGAAACTCATATTAAAATACTGGCAGTCCAGTAAAGAACTTAAATTCTCTGAATTTAAAAATGGGATAGTATATCAAATGTTTTTAGAACAAGCTTCAGTACAGGTACAGATAGATAATAATATCAAGTTTTTTGTTAATAAGTGGGGGACATTAATCAAGACATTAGAACAGGAAACTCAAAAACTGGTCCTTCAACCTTTTAAGAACTCCCTTTTCATACTAGAAGCTAATTTAAGATGAGAGTGGCAATATATTTGAGAGGATATATGAGATACGAGTAAGGGGGGACCTCCTTTTTTTTTTTTGTTTGTTTGTCTGTTTGTTTGCTTGTTTGCTTGTGTGTCTGTATGTTTGTTTGTTTGTGTGACTTGTACACTGGGTGTACTATTTTTTGAGTTTTGGTCCTGTTCTAGGTTTTATATAGAGGAAATATACCAAATACAAAACCTGCATTGTTTAAAGGGGAAAAGGTGGTTATTTGTATTTTTGAAGTTGGTTATCAGACTTAACAGATCGTGATACAAAAGTCTGCATTAATGATGTATTTAATTTTGTATGGTATACTGTCTTTTGTATATTTTCAATCACACCTACATACTGCTACTCTGCATTTTCCTTTTCTGTTAAAGCATATTGTTAATCATTTTTTGGCTCCAAAAATAAAATTTAAAAACTGGAAAAAAAAAAGAGAAATTAGCATATGAGACTACCTTTGTTTAGTTTAAACTAAAAATTCAAAGAGAAAAAAACTAATTTGATGATAAAAGTAAATTGGAAAGTTGATTAAAAAGTAAATTGGAAAGTTTGTTTAAAATGACATGCCCTATCTGAATGATGAAAGTTTAATTCTGACTAACTGTCCCTTTAACGTATCAGTCCAGGTTACTGTCCAAAATGCAAGTTCTCAATACTTAACTCTATATTTATGGGCTATTCTTCACTATCAAATTAAATAGCTAAAAGCATTTTCTCAATAATTATTGAGTACTCCAAAAAGTTTTCAAATTTAAGCTAGTTTTGAATATAGGAAAAAAACATCTGTTTGGACAGTCTAGTCAAAATTAAACTTTCATTATTCAGATAGGACATGTAATTTTAATCAACTTTCCAATTTACTTTTATCATCAAATTAGTTTTTTTCTCTTTGAATTTTTAGTTTAAACTAAACAAAGGTATCTCATATGCTAATTTCTCTTTTTTTTTTCCAGTTTTTAAATTTTTATTTGGAGCCAAAAAATGATTAACAATAAGCTTTAACAAAAAAGGAAAATGCAGAGTAGCAGTATGTAGGTGTGATTGAAAATATACAAAAGACAGTATACCATACAAAATTAAATACATCATTAATGCAGACTTTTGTATCACGATCTGTTAAGTCTGATAACCAACTTCAAAAATACAAATAACCACCTTTCCCCTTTAAACAATGCATTTTGTATTGTATTTATTCCTCTATATAAAACCTAGAACAGGACCAAAACTCAAAAAATAGTACACCCAGTGTACAAGTCACACAAACAAACAAACATACAGACACACAAGCAAACAAGCAAACAAACAGACAAACAAACAAAAAAAAAAAAGGAGGTCCCCCCTTACTCGTATCTCATATATCCTCTCAAATATATTGCCACTCTCATCTTAAATTAGCTTCTAATGAAAAGGGAGTTCTTAAAAGGTTGAAGGACCAATTTTTGGGTTTCCTGTTAATGTCTTGATAATGTCCCCCACTTATTAACAAAAAACTTGATATTATTATCTATCTGTACCTGTACTGAAGCTTGTTCTAAAAACATTTGATATACTATCCCATTTTTAAATTCAGAGAATTTAGGTTCTTTACTGGATTGCCAATATTTTAATAGTTTCCTACCAATCAGAACTGCCGTATTTTATTAATAGATAATTTGACCTGCTTCCTCCTGGGTCAACAAAAAAAATACTGCATATTATCTACATGGAAATATTGTCCAAAATTTTGTAGCCCAAAATGAGATTTTCCCCCAAAATGTTTGTATTACTGGGCATGACCAGAGAAATGGATCATATCCGCTGCATAATATTTACATTTATTACATACTATTTCCTACTAAGTTTATCCCAGCGGGCATGCCATCCAGGTGTGTAATAACATTGGAAAAGAATCTTCACCTGTTGTTCCCTAAAGTATTCTCCCTCATCGCTTTTGCCACCCTGGCCCCTGAATTCTTCATTAATCTAATTCAACTTGGTTTCTACAGAATTGATTCCATTTTAGTTCCAAGTATCTCATGTTACTTTGTTCTTGAATCATTGATAAAGCTTGGTATGAGTGTGATATGGAGAATTTCCCTGCCTGGAAGAGACTAATTATCTGCCTAGTAGTCATTATCCCACTCTATTGCCTTTATTTTCTTACACTGTTCAATAATGGTAATTTCAAATAAGAAGAAGAATGGTTTGGCATATTAAATTCTATTTACAGTCATCAAAGGTTAATAGAGTTGTCTTCTCTTTTAAAAAGCTGCGAGATATAATTTATCCCAAATCTGACCATGCATTGAATCTAGCAGAGTCATACCCCTCCTCAAATTCAGGGTTACCTCTGATCGTTAAAAAGGGTGACCCTCTATAATTTGTCCCTATTCTAAGACAAATTTGCGCCACACCCATTGGTTGATCTATAATTAACATCCCTTTTATTTCTCTGGGATTAATTTCGGGGGATATGTGTCAAAGCTTTAAGAGCATAAGGGCTGCTAAGGCTCCTTCTATTTCAGGAAAGGAGAAGTGACCCCTATCAGAAAACCATCCCAAACAAATTTTAGATTAGATGCTATGTTATATAGTTCAAAATCTGGTACAGCCATACCTACGGCTTTACCTTGCAAACAGCCTTGAGCGCTATCCTAGGCTTTTATTTCCCCAAATAAATTGTGTTATCAGTTTATTAATTAGCACTTCTTTCCTAACAATAATAATGGTAAGCCTGGAATATAGATCATTTTGGCAGGGAAACCATTTTGATTAATGAATTCGGCCTGATAGTGATAGGGCAATTTCCTCCACCTCTCTAAGTCTTCCTTAAATTAAGATAGCTGGTACAAAATTTAAACTACCATCTCTTTGAGTTGGATGAGAATTTTATCCCTAGATATGTAATATGATCTTTGCCTCCTTAAATGGGAATTGTTGGTGAGTTTTTCAATTTGGTAAGCCACATGAGTTCAGATTTTTCTTTATTAATCGCAAAGCCGGTAAAGGCTTGAAAGGAGTCTAAGGCCTCATAATTATAGGTAGATTATACTTAAGGTTTTGAACAAAAAAGAAGATTGTTGCATAGATAGCCTGAATTAATTCTATGTCCTTCAATATTAATACCTACCAATTTTTGCCTGAAGAATATTGCTAGGGGTCTAGGGCCAATTAAAAAGAAGGGGGATAAACATCCTTGTCTTGTCCCATGATAAGAATAAATTGCTCTGACATTAGAAAATTGACACTTAAATCGCCCCTGGGTTTGAGTAACAAAGCATAGTCTGAGAAAATTTGCCATAATACCAAAGTTTGTAATAGTCGTAAACATATGGTCCCATAATAACTGTCAAACGCTTTTTGTGTATCTATCGAAATAACGCGGCACTTCTGTTATCTCTACTCCCCTTTCCTTTTTAATTCACATAGTTAATCGCTATCTCTAATTTCTAAGATTTTTATGAGTGTCCTTCCTTTAATAAATCCAGTTTGGTCTGGGATCAGTGCACCTATCACTGTTTGAAGTCTATTCGCTAATATGTGTGGAATTTTGTAATCGCGTTTAACAGAGAGATAGGCCTATATAGTCCATTGATTCTCTATTTTTACCTTGTTTATAAATTAATATTATTCTAGATTCCATAAAATAATTTGAAGGTGTTTTATTTTCTGGAAAAAATAATTAAAAACCTTATAGAGTATAGGGGTAATCTCATCGGCGAGATTTTGTAAAGTTCACCTGGGAGGTCATCTGGACCTGGAGCTTTATTTAACTTCAATTTGGTATAGAATTTTTAATCTCCTCTTCCGTTATTGGGGAATTTAACGAGATCCTCTTTGCTATTTGGGTTTAACCCTATTCCAAAACAGATCTTTCTTTTGCTGATCTATAGATTGGTCTTGATATAACCGTTTGAATATTGTGCGAATTCCTCTAAAATGTCTTGGGGAAGTGTACATGTTTTGTGTTTAGTTTTAATTAAATATGGTACTATTCGCTTTCCGTGTGTTTACTAATCTGGCCAAGAATTTTCCTATTTTATTTCCAAATTGCATATAATTACTATTTCTCTTTAGCTCATGCTGTGTTTCTTTTAGAATATGCCAACTATCTCTTGTTTTTTAGCTTCTAAGTATTCTCGCCAATTGCTGTTATCAATAGCATATTTTTGGTACTTATTGTAATTTGTTTAGTAGTTGGATCCAATAGGAGTCATTTTTCCTTTTTAATTTTGTTACATACGCAAGGATCTCTCCCCTTATTACCGCTTTAAAGACTTGCCAAATAATTTCTATATTTGATACTGAGCCTTTATTCTGTTATAATAAACACTCCATTTATCTATCAAGAATCTAAAATTTTAAATTGTTATATAAATGTTGTTATTCACGATTTTGGCTTCATAATTAGTGGATAATATAATTGGGGCGTGGTCTGAAATAGTGATTGGCATAATTTCTGCTTTTTTGTTAAAGAGAAATTTATCACTAATTTAAAAAATGTTGATTCGTGATAGAGATTTATGCGCTTTGGATAAGCAAGTAAATTCTTTGCTATCCGGGTATATATTCCTCCAGATGTCCAATAAACTAGATTAAAGCAAAATTTCTTAAAGATTTTGTGTCTTTACACCCTGTTAGAGCCTCTACCCCCTTCCTTCCTATCTAGAGCTCTGGAAGCTACCAAATTCAAATCACCCCCCCAGGATTATATTTTGATTATAGTCCAATAGTTTACCTTGTAAAAGCTCCCAGAATGAGTTTTTCTTTATGTTTGGGCCATAAACATTACATAATACTATTCTTTTTAACCTAAATCTAGCTCGAGTATGATATATCTCCCTTTTTCAATTTCCCGTTTCAAAATTTTATAATTTAGGGTCTTTCTAAAGACTATAGCTACCCCTCTCTTCCGCTGTAAACCTGCCGAATATATTACTTCACCACCCAGTCCCATTTAAGTTTTTGACTTTCCAGCTCATTTAAATGAGTCTCTTGTAGTAGACCAATATCTATTTTAAGCTTATTTAGATGTTGTAATATTGCTTTCCTTTTAACTGGGGAGTAAACCCTCCCACATTCCATGATCCAAATCTACATGCCTCCACCATTATTAGTCTTTATTTTCCTGTTTCTAGCATATAGATAATAACAAAGTAGGGGAGAGAAAAAAAAAACCCCACACAAAACATAAAACATGGCCTTCCTTGTTCTCATCCCAATTTGTCATAGCATTTGTGATTATATTTATTAACAACCCCTAATAGTGTTTTATTTCCTAGTATACCTGCCTATAGTAATAATCTCATATCCACCACCTGAGCACTTCATCTTTGCTCAAGTCTCAAAAAAAATTCCAGATCCTGAGGATTCTCAAAAATCCTGAACCCTTCTTAGTCTGGATGCGGATTCTGGCCGGATATAGTAGCCTGACTACCCTCCCTTCCTGAATAAAACGTGAGCAAATTGGGGCACAGAGCTTCCTCTTATTTGAGGTCTCATATGCAAAATCTTGAACAAATAATATTTTCTTACTTTGAAAAAACACTTCTTTCTGTGCTCTGAATGCTTGTAGGATCTTAACTTTTTCTTGAAATTTAGGTATTTAATAATAATTGGTCTTGGTCTATTTTTTGCCATCTTCTTGATTCCTTAGAGTGTCTATCCTATGTGCTCTTTCTACTGTGAAAGTGTGATTTGACTCAGTAATATTTAACAAAGAGGTAATTGGGTTGATGCAAAGTGAAGTAACTCCTTTTCAGATACTGCTTCGGAAACTCCGATCACTGTTACATTGTTCCTCCTAGACCTGTTTTCTAGATCCTCAACCTTCTCACTTAAAAATTTAACTTGTTTCTGAATATATACTAAGTCTTTATCTTTCTCTATGTCCCTATCTTCTAAATCTGAGATCCGCTGTTCTGCTAGTCCAATTCTAGTTACCATCTGCTTAATCTCTTGTGATAATGTGTCTACACTCGTCTGGATTGCCTCAAATTTGGGTAAGAATAGCTCACTCATTTGTTTCAATAATTCAGAGCTGTTAACTAAATCTGCCGCACTATCCTGCGATGACTCCTGGCTATTTTCAATGCTAATTGTCCTTTTATCTTGCTGCCTTCTACCCGCCATATTTGCTGTTCTGTTATTTGAGGGGGAAGAAGAAATGTATCCATAAGGATAACTAATCCTTCTGTTTAAACCCTATAGCATGATTCTAATAGCTTAGCCTTGAATATGCGGCTAGGATTTATTTGTACCCCACAATTTAAATCATAACTAACACTAATAAGTTATCCATGTACCCAACTTCTAAACTGGAAAGTTAGGGGGTCTAGCCCCTGTTAAACAGTTTCATAGGAAAATACATG
>NW_026512362.1:0-6996 GCF_027579735.1 Bombina bombina
TGAGGATTAGAGACAACCTCACCAAGAGTGAGAGGACAGCCCTTAAATCCTTGAAAGAAGACACCTCAATAGTGATTCGCCCAGCCGATAAGGGTGGGGCGATAGTCCTGCTGGACACCACATACTATAAGCAAGAAATCCTTGGACAACTTTCTGATAAGAAGACGTACATGCCACTCAGGTGTGATCCAACATTGAAGCTTAAGCTGAAAATTGACACCATACTAATGGAGTTCAAAGAAAGGGCACTTATCACACAACAAGATTACAATTTTTTATGCCGTAAACATCCAATAATCCCCTTGCTATATACTCTACCTAAGGTGCATAAAAATGCCAATAACCCCCCAGGGAGACCTATTGTCTCAGCGAGGGGTTCGCTACTCCAACCACTAGCACAGTTTGTCGATTATTACCTACAGCCTCTAGTTCAATCTATGCCATCATATATACGTGATTCGAATAATTTCATCACGGGCATCAAGAAGTTGGAGGATATCACTGATGGAGACCTTCTGGTCACTCTCGATGTGTCTAGCCTGTACACGGTCATCCCCCACCAAGATGGCATTACAGCTGTCACACAGGCACTTAGGAAGGCAGCATATATTGGCCCATCAGAAGAGGTACTCATCTGTCTCCTCTCACTATGCCTTATGGAGAACTATTTTCTATTCGACTCTACATTTTATTTACAGATCTCAGGGACAGCGATGGGGTCTAATGTGGCCCCATCGCTGGCCAATCTGTTTATGGCATTGTATGAAACATCCATCATGAAGGTCTTCAATAACGACAACATTAGATATTACTGTCGATATATAGACGACCTGTTTCTGATATGGTCAGATGGAGAACATAGTCTAATTCGATGGATTAAGCATCTGAATACCCTTGAGAGCCCTATTAAATTTACCTACACAATCAGTCATTCCACGGTGGACTATTTGGATGTTAGAGTCTTCAAAGTGGATGGGAGATTGGGCACAACTTTATTCCGCAAAGCCACGGACCGAAATTCATTACTGCACGCCAGAAGTTGCCACCAACCCAGCCTTATACACAATATCCCCAAGGCCCAGTACCAACGGGTGATTAGAAATAATACCAATGAGATATTATGCGAAGAACAACTACGGGACATGACACAGCGATTTATTGAAAGAGTATATAGGCAAAAGGATTTGCTAGAGATGAAATCATGTGTGCTATCAGCTGTGGAACCAGGAGAGGAGACTCCATCTAAACAAGATGATCAACTCACTTTCGTGACTACATATTCACCAGAGATCATACCATTAACCCATACCATTAAGGAAGAATGGAAACTGATTGAAGCAGATCACACTCTGCCTTTCAAGAATTGGAAGGCACCAAGGATAGGGTTTCGACGAGGAAGGAACTTGAGAGATCATCTTGTTAAAGCAGACGTCAACCCTGAAGGGGGTGCACGGACATGGCTGAGGACAAACATGAAAGGGTGCTATCGCTGTATTAGCTGTGTGACTTGCAGTGGGATGATTACTGGCTCTAACTTTCGTCATCCGGAAAGCAACAAGACATACGAGATCAAGTACTATCTAACTTGCACTACTCAATTCGTAATATATCTTCTGAACTGCCCCTGCGGGAAATTCTACATTGGCAAAACAACTGATGATGCTAGGACGAGGATGGCCAACCACAGGTCCAGCATTCGCTTGGCCATAAGAAATAAGAAGGCAGACCAGCCAGTGGCAAGACATTTCTTGGAGGCAGGCCACACCGTCAATGATCTGAGATTTCGACTGATCGACCATGTACCAATTCCACGGAGGGGAGGAGACAGAGATAACATGCTACTACGCAAAGAATCAAGGTGGATCTATAAACTGGGTACCCTCAGTACCAGGGGTCTTAACACCCACACAGGATGGCAATGTTATCTATGAACTTTGAGGTCCAGGTTATATGAACTTTGAGGTCCACTTCATTGAGAGTTCATGATCCATTAGTCCTTATTCTTTATTCTTCTCTCTCCTCCCCATCTATCTCTCTCTATATTTATTTCTCTCTATATTTCTTTATCTCTTTATTTATTTTTCTCTTCTTATCTGTTTCACTATTTTTATGATTTCTTTTTTTCTCTTTCTTTTTCTTCTTCTTTCTTCTTTCTTTTTTCTCCTCTTCCTTTGTTTGGTTCAGCTTTTCATTCTTCTTTTTTCTTTTTTTCTCCTTTATTCTTTTTATGGTTTTTTTATTTCTTTTCTTTCCTTTTCTTTTATTTTCCTTCTTCATATTTATCTTTTATTTTTATTTTTATTTTTATATTTATATTTATTTTTATATTTATATTTATTTTTATTATTTTTATTCTCATTTTATTTTTATGTATATTTTTATATTTTTTCATTTTTATTTATATTTATTTTTATTTTATTTATTTTTTATATTTATTTTTATTTTTATATTTATTTTTATTTTTATTTTTATTTATTATTTTTTATTTTAATTCATATACAATTATTTCTATATTCACTTTATTTTATTTTTATTTATTTTTCTTCATGTTTATTTATTCCTATACCTCGAGTACATTTGATTGAACTATGAGCACAATACTACTGATGATTATGCTGATTCCTCTGTCCCATATTGCCCTTATGAAAAAATCCATATGTGGCCCTCTCAACATTATGTTGTAATTTCCCTGTCCATTATATGGACTTATTGATTTTATCTTGTCTTATTTTATTTAATTTTATGTCTCACTTTTGACACCCCATGTTGCTTTTCAGTTGGGTGGTCTATCTCACTCCGAACTGACATTCAGCGCTATTTTGATTGTCAGATAGCTTTAAAGCCTGCAATGATTACATAATGTGCTGACAGTGATATACAGCTGACTTATTTGATATCATCCATTATGGGTGGGGAATGGCAGTCTTTTATTATGATAGAATTGAGTTATTCCCTTTATTACTTGGCTTTAATTTTTGTATATAATTTTTGTATATATTTCACTTTAGGTTGGTGATTGATGCACTGGGGGTGAACCTGTATTCAGGTAGTACATACACATAGATGGATCAAAATCACACTTAGATGCCATTATGAGACAAAACACATATATTTATATTTTTAGTAGAGCCGGTCTGATAATGCCATTTCTCCCTTTGTATGGTAATGTGTGCATTTGATGATAACATAGCCAGTGCTAGCTACAAACAGATGAGTGGTAATGGTAAGAACTGACTAGGTGCGCTCATCAGTCATAGTGTGACACATAGATACAGTTAATACTCAGCGATGTTTTGACACGCCCATACGGGGGCGGACACACTACTGATAGGATAGTTTTCGGCATTACATTTACTTTTGATAGAACGACTTTAGCTGATGAACAGAGTGCGGTACTAACAGGGCTCACATATTGGTTATTATCTGAGTGCATAGAGTTACAACTCTGATTTTGTAAGACACTGTCAGTTTGGTATCTGTGCGATCTAAGATGCTTGAGATGGTAGTTTTAACATTGATTCAAATCAATATTGGCTACATATCTAGATTTAACACTGTTTAGTTAAGGGCGGCCTCACTATTTTATTTGTTCATTATTGACATGCAGTGATCTGGTGAGTGCTATATTTGAGAGTTAGCTTGATGGGATATCCTTTGCTGCTGGAGGCAATATGCATCCCTAGTGACAGGTGGGCGTAACTTGAACGCATGTAGCTATGACGTATCTGGCACTGAGTGCCATAATGTCGCTGATTGGTGCTACTATGATCTCTAAAAGCTAGAACACTGCTGGTTGGTGGGATTACGATCTCCATGGACCAGGGCGACAGCGATTGGTTGAATTACGATCCCCTTTTGTTACACTGTCGATTTACTGTTTTGTTCACAGTTTTAATAATATTTAGCTGACTTGTATGTGTGGTTGGACTGAGATTGCCCCCCCTCCTTATTGGCAACACGGAGTTTCATGTTATAATTACTTTTCACTATTCACTTGAATCACTATATACACTAGTTTTGTATTATAGATAACTATTGGTCACTTGGTAAGGTGTCGTGGTATGTAACTTGGCCATGATTGGTCAAACACGGTGGGGAGGGGTAGTTTGGTGCCTATTTAAGGCCTGCATTTTCACATTGTTAATAGGTCAGAGGAAGGGACTGTTACTGTCCCCGAAACGTCACTAGTTTTGAATTAAAACTTTTTGTCACAGCTGGAACCGTTCAGTGAGTGCTTCTTTGCTACATTTTATCCTCTATCTCATAGCACCCTGACAAGTTGCAAAAGTGTGGTGAGAGTGCACTTACACCATTGCTTGGTATATATATATATATATATATATAATATATATATATGGAGTTGAGTTTTCAGAGTTCAGCGCACATAGAATGGAGAAAAACAAAAACAACAACCAAATTATGGTGCAGTATGTCAGTACTTGGCAATCAAAAACTAAAACGTGAGATTTAAATGTGCTCACCTTGTTTAACCCTCAAACATGTGAGGTATGTTGGAAGCATGGGTAATCCCTATCTGTGGTAAAGATGTTTCCAGCTGGTATGCAGAAACTTTTAGCAGGTGGGAAATCTTGATATCCCTGGAGTAGAAATATGTTGGTATTTCAGACAAACTTCTCCTCTCTGGAGTTAGGTAGAGACACTTTAATTCTTTTTGCTGGATTTCTTTCCTTGTTGCGTGTTAATTTCTTTTCCCCTTCTTTATACCTTGAAAGGCTTCTCCTCTCTGGAGTATGGTATAAACTTTATGTATGCAAACCGATTAGTGCTCATTTTACATAACTATGAGATCAATTGTGGATATTATTTGCGAGCACTCATGAGATGTGTATAAATGATGCTTGCAAGGACACAAAGTGAAATTTAAAATAAAAACACTTTTAATTTTTCAATGTCCAATAGAAAATGATAAACAGAAATCCTCTTTGATAATAGTCCAGATCAGGGACCAGAAATAGGTGAGCAATGAAACTATAGTATATTTCTTTAAATCCGGTAGTGAGTTTTTTTTTATCAGGGCTGGTGCAAAAACAGCTTGCTGATAAAAATTAGTGATATTGTGGTATAGGATGCTGTAAGGTAAATTCCTTGCTGTGGTTTTGAGCTCTGAAAAGCTCCCAGAGTTCAGGTGGATAAGTTGGTGTTTATGATGGAAAACCGTAATAAATAGTTACATGACTGCTGTAAATTACAGCTAGATGATGATTCCTTGTGGTTTTTTGAGCTCTAGATAGCTCACAATATCCGGATGGATGTGGATTCTTAAAGCCTGTCAGTGACAGGGTCCGTTGCTGAAGTGTTTGAAGCTTGGTTTCCCTGACAGGAAGTGACGTCAGAAGTGGGCGTGCCCTTACGCGTTTTGTGAATTACATTCACTTCATCAGAGGGTACCCCCGTCTGAGGAAGGGGAGTGTCCCCCCGAAACGTCACGCTTATTAAAGATTTTTGAAGAAAAGACAGTGAGGTGCCTTCCCTTATCGTGTATATATATATATATATATATATATAAATATATATATATATATATAATATATATATATATATATATATGTTACGGGTAAATTAAGATATCCGGGTAATCCTAGGATTACCTGGGCAAAACTGACATTACCCCATCGGCTATGGGTAAAGCCCGATGTGAGACCATACATCGGACTTTACCCGTGTAATCCCTAGGATTACTTAAAAGCTACTGGATAAAGCTACCTGCTTAAATGCTTCTGGATAAAGCTACCTGCTTAATCACATCGCTCATCTGATCACAGGCGCTCATAACAGCTACAGAACCTAATCTCTAACCACATATTATATACAGTGTACTGTAATTCCCCCATCTTCACTATTTTTTTATGCCTCTGCCTGGGGGGGTTCAAGGGGTGCCTCAACGATCCTTTGGCATCCACCCCAAAGTGAACCTTGGAGAATGAGGTGTATATATCTATATATATATATATATATATAAAATATATTTTGATATGTGAAGAACACTGCAATGTGAAATATTCATATTTTATGTCAGGTTAGTGCACTTGAGAAAATGCAATCTGGATTGCACGTGAGTAAGGCTGTTTTTTTTACCACTTCCATGCTCCATTGTAGGCTATGGGGGAATACGTTAACACTGTCATTATATTCTTTCTTTGGCATTTTTTGCGGATCAGAATAGGGAGCAAGCAAAAATGTTTTACTTTCAACTTGTAATAAGCTTGCGTCCTTGATGCATGCAAAAAGTCAAAGTTTAGCGGAGTTAATGAAAAAGCAGGAGAGATAAATAGCTCTCCACTCACAATCTAGCCCTTAATCTGTGCATTTGGCTTTTAGGAATATTAATCAACCAGTTTATAAGATGGCAGCTCTTTAATTTAATATAATTATTTATATCTACTGGTTTTAAATAATTTTTGGTTTTAATTCTTCACAAAAATTCCAAGATCCAAAAAGACAACTAATGATTAACTAATTTGCCAGCTTTGACTAATGTTCCAATCATTTGTATTCAAATAATTCATACATTTATTCAATTCATTGTTTGTACCCTTCAAAATAAGGAACACCAGATTCGCACCTCAGTCAGAATCATGTACGAACAACCGCTCCCATGCAGGCATATATAAATTCGCATAACTGGGTGTGAATACGGTCCTCTTTACTGTTTCACTTACTTGGAGGTAATAATTATTCTCATACCAGGAAAAGTTAGTGCCTAGAATTAATTAAATTCCCTTTTAGTTTTGTTAATGTTGATGTACAGAGATGTTTCATCAGATGTGATCATCCGCTATTTACTTTCCCAACTGATATTCTGCAATATTTGTGACACACTTAAGATATCCTTAAAATATGCTCTGGTGTTAGTCACATAAGGTTGTAAAAAAGATCTATATAAAGGGATAAATGACTAGTTAATGAACCCACCCTGGCACCATTGACTTTCCCAGTGTTAGGTTGAATGTAGAACGTGATAACCATAGGGTACAC